>NC_066511.1:13670944-13695944 GCF_024679095.1 Eriocheir sinensis
ATACATAATTGATCAAATGCATTAGCGAAAGAAAGTTGAGCTAAAGCTGTTATTTCCAGCACTGCACATCAGCACACATCTTTATTGCCTTCTATAATTTTGCTATGCTCACCAGCAACTTTTATTTTACATTTTAAAAATTAATTATTGCACAGTATGCATTTTAAAAAAAGATAAATTTACAAATAGAAAAGCCAGTATCATAATTGTCACTCAATTAATGGATTGATTTCTCTTATACACATTTTGCTTTGTCATGGGGGGCATTTCCACTTCTTGAAGCACATGAGAAATTGATCTATTCAGAAGAATAAATCTTTTCCCAACATTCCCCCCGGAATTCAAACCCAGACCCCCAAGACAGGAGGCAGACACTCCAGCATCAAACCAAAGGGTGCCCCGAGGCCTTAGACCTTTGGAGTCTTCATTTAAGTCTCGTGTCATTACAGCTCTCCAATACTAGAAAGTTTCCCCTAATCTAAAATATTCTCTAAAATCAGCATCACAGTGATTATTGCAGTGTTTTCCTTGGGGTGTGCTTTGAAACACCCAAGTGCTTTGCCATTTTTGATATGTGCAGTAACATTTTCCTTCAAAAATGTCATACACAAACATTTTTGTTCAGTCACAATGAATATCAGTTGAGAAGACTCATCATCTACAGCTGTCAAACATTTAGTCTGATTGCTATTTTTAGGTATCACGTTTGTCATTTTGTATTTGTACATAAGAGAAAATTTTCAAACATTCACATCAAGTAACAATTTTTTCAGTTTGCTAAGCTGTTGCCCATTAAAGGCTGGATGATGCAATGTGCACTCTTAACTACCAGCTGGCAGTGCAGTGGTGCACCAAGTTTTGAACTTACCAAGTTTTCTGACGTATAAGACAAATAGCGTATAAGACGACCCCTAAAGTTTCCATTCAAAGCGTGGACTTAATAGTACACTCTCTGCATGAGATGTACCCTAGTTTGGAGTCATAGGAACTTACAATCCTAGTGACCCAGCCTTTTATCCCACTGACCAATATATTGATAATATTAATGCCATCCTAAACAGCACAGCCTTTGTTTAAGTTTTACCTTCAACCAGCTGCTTCTGTGAGTTTCATAGGTACTAATGGTCCCGAAATCTCCACAAGGATGACAAGTCTAATGACAACTGCGTGCTAATTTAGCATCAGTGTCACCAATTTTGGAGTCACACATAAAGTGCCAGTAATCTTAAAGAAGTAAATTTAAATTGATGTTAGATGGGTATTGTTTCTGAAGGCGTGGTTATTTCGACATCTGGTCTTAAAGTATGTGTTTTACACACCCGATGCTGTGGCAGCCAACACCAAAACTGTATAAAGTTGATAAACAAAAGATAAAGAATCCCTGTTGCAAACTGATAGGGGTGAAGGTCTTGCTGACTTATGGGAGTTGTTGCCCTTCCCCCAAACCAAGAAGAAATACTTACCATGTTTACATACAGATGTAATCCATGCATAGGAGGGGCCATCTGGCAGGAAATAGAGGTGTGAGAGGCATTCATGATTACTCATGTATATTGAGCATGAGTTGCAGCGATCAGCGTTCACTGCTATTGTTTTCAGCTCTCTGGGCACTCAAACACCTCACACTGCTGTGAACCTATTAGCAAAGCATACTTCCCTCTACAGAAAACAAGTAATCAAAATACGAAACAGGTAAATAACACAACTACATCAGGGTTGTTCAGTGTACTGTTTCCCAGAATGCAACTTAGAAGCAATTTTTCTGACTTTTCCAGCAATTGCTCAAAACTAAAAGAAAATAATTAATATTTATGTGCCATATTGACATATCAGTAATTCCAACTTAGAAGGGTTTCATTATATATATATATATATATATATATATATATATATATATATATATATATATATATATATATATATATATATATATATATATATATATATATATATATATATATATATACAGTAAACCCTCGATATAACAGACTAATTGGGGGGGAACTTAGTCCGTTAATGCCGAAAGTCCGCTATAAGCGGCAGAAATTTAAAAATGCGTATAATGATACGAACCTAGGAAATGTAGGTATATACCGTATTTCCCGCCATATAAGACTCACCGGCGTATAAGACACACCTATAATTTGTTAAGATATATTTAGAAAAAAATTTAAAAACTCCACATTTTCCCTGGACTTGATGTGTATGCAGTATTACATGTGGCCACCTTACTTACAATAATTATGACTATAACAACATATTTTGCTTTGTGTCCTCTGTTGAAGAATTACACTGCTCTTACCCCGAGCAGCTGTGACTTTGAAATTGTAAACAAAAGGGTTGGTTGGTAGATTCACTCACTGCGCAGTGTGCAAGCGGTAACTTTCACCGTGGGGGCTCCCATGGTCCCGTGGTAGAGTCTCCGCCTTGCGCTTCGGCGGGGTGCTAGAGCGTAGGTTCGAGACCTGCCAGGTGCCATGGGGGTGGAAAGGTGGGCTCTTTCTGACACCCTCAGCCCCGTTGTTGGGCCTCCTCCTTGAAAGAATTGGGTATCTCTCTACCAGCCGTCTGGGTGGTTGCGCGGCATGCACCGTCTTCCTCCCTTGGGGTATATCCCCAACGAAATACCAAAAAAAAAACAAAAAAAAAAAAAGTTTCACCGAGCTACTGAGGGAACTAATCACACGGGAATGTTGCGTTCGATGGGCAATTTTGGTCTTGATCTTGACTTTCAGGGACCGTATACCTACTTTCAAGTAGAAATAGATGTTGATTAATTTCTTTCAATCACTTTATGTTGTAACATGGTTATTTTTGTAATGAGAAACAAAAATGCGTTTACAGTAAACATTTTAGTCATCCACGGATATCCACTCTTTTGAACATATATCACAGAAAACGTCAGCTGACCGGGCCGCTGCACAGCAGAAATACTAGCCCCAGACTAATCCGCCCAATCCACCCCACGATCGCCGAACAGTCATATCAGGAAACACCCTGCTCCACCAATATTGTTCCCAAGTAATAGCCGCCTTAACCATCACCACCGAGGTACCCGCCACACTGGTGACTGGTGCGCCGCGGCGGTGTTGTTTTGTGTGTTGTGTTTCATGTTCACGCCGCGCCATGTGGGCGCATCTACTTGTGACCTGTACGGTTTTATCGCAGCACGTTTCCTCCTCCTCTCTTCTGCTTAGTCACAATTTTCTTTTCTATTGCATCACACTATTCATTATTTAAATCAATCAAAATTTGTACCTAAGGCATATACTGCGCTGGGGTAACTTTTTTGGCATTTTCTGAGTGAAAAATAGTGAGCGCTACATGCCGCAAAATATGGTATATTTCATTCCTGGGACATCTGGGAACTCTTGTGTCAAATGGAGGTGTTTTTGGTGTTGGTATCATACCAGTAATAATAACCCCTCGGCCTACCAAAACCTTACCATCGACGTATAAGATGCAGGGTGATTTTTTAAATCTTATCTTTCGAAAAAAGTGCGTCGTATATGGCGGGAAATACGGTAGTTTTTATTATTGTGTATGTTGTCTGTATAGTCCCACAGCACACCTGGCGATGGACTGTGAGGCACTGAGTCTGCCAGGATGGCAGTGGGGCCCTGCGGGGGGGGGCCGTATTGTTATCGGTATGGATAAAATTTTACAAGTGCACCAATCTCGCACTGTCAGACAAAACTGTTTATTTCTGGTAGTTTTCGGTGTGTTATGAAATAATCTGCTAACTGTTTCACTCACAAATCATAAAATGATTGACTTTTCAATGCCTGTTGTACACCCGCCACAGCAAAATAGCTCGCAGAGAGAGGTTCAACTTGCCTACTGTTTCGATATTTCACTCACCGGACCCCTCACAAAGATCACAAGTGGACAGACTTGAATAAAACCAGACAAATCAATGTTTTTCCTGCCGTGTATTCCCCCAGTGCGCATGCGTGGGGGACAGCAGAGCGACTTACTTCTGCGAGGAGGTATTTCTCGCAACACTGGCCGGCGTAGTGACCCACCCCCGCTCTGGTCCTTCATGCGCTGCATATTTCCGCCGCCCTACACCACATGCTGGATAAATTTAAACTAACCAAACCTAACTTAACCTAACCTAACCTACTTAACGGGGGCTTGGCCCCCCTCAACCCCCTTAAGCTGTGTCAGCACCGACACTCACAAACAATTGGCTATTTTCCATTATATTTACGCCCTGGACTGATGCATAAGACTTTCTTGTGGTGTAAATACGTTCTTCATTTGAATAGGAACCGCAAGGAGGAAAATATTTCATCTGGTGGGCTGAAGAAGACTATAGTAACTCAAGGATGGGACAGCAGATAAAGGGAGGAAGGCGAGATGGCTAGCAGACGCTGTTGTAGTTACCGGGCACGGTTGGTTCAAAAACTGTTCTCAGTCGGTTCCTGTGGATTTCTGACACTCTAACCTTGTCCGTTATATTCGAAATCTATATATATATATATATATATATATATATATATATATATATTATATATATTATATATTATATATATATATATATATATATATATATATATATATATATATATATATATATATATATATATATATATATATATATATTATATATTATATATATATATATATATATATATATATATATATATATATATATATATATATATATATATATATATATATATATATATGCACACACACAAGCCTAGAAAAGAAATTGATTGAATCCTTAAGTATAAATGAGCATGTGGTGTCCTTAGCATTTAAATTACATGACAGATGCACGATGAAGATAATCATGAACCAGTGACAAGAAAAGTGATGAGTACTGTGTTAGTGATGCACTTGGAGGGCTGCCAGGAATGAGGCACATGGCTTGGGCTGTTGATCTCATGACTGTACAGGGAACTCAGCTGAAAAGTGTAATATTATCATATCAAAATACAGATGTAATTGCAAATTAAGAGTTCAAAAGCCTTAAAATATGCAAGTTGATTCAGATAGAGGAAATAAAGGGGTCAAAATGGGTGAATGGGGAAAAATTTAGGGTTCTGAATCCAAACCGTTTTGAACTCATGTTGTACTGGGTTCACCAAGCGTAATTTTGCTTTGCAAACTGCTTCTCAGGAACATAACTCATTCATAAACTGGGGGTCACCTGTAACTGATTTGCTAGTTAAATGGACATTTGATTGTTTAGCAAGGAGTCAGTTCCTCTTTCAGTACCAGTTATATATTTTTTACCTCGATCTGTATAGAAGATTGTATGAAATCAAGGTAGATAGCTAGATTATGTCATATTTAATGACATAATAATAATTTGCCTACTGTTCTATATAACTGTTTAAGTGATCTTGAAAAATGAGCTTGGTATGATAAGTAGGGTTATGAGACAAGGGGTTTAAAGCTTGCATACCAAAGTCTGAGACTACCCGCTGGGTAATATTTATCAGGTCTGTGTCAGGCTTTGCCTAATAAAACACTCACCTCTTTGAAGACTATATTACAATGTCTTCCACTTGTTATAGTGTACTGGTCATTTTTGTTAAAATTCACATAAACTGCACAAAATGTCAGTGTAGGACTCTGGTGATTGTTTGGTCTGGTGGTGCAAACTCAGTTTTACTGCTCATCTTGACATACTTCTTCAGTTATGGATAGATTAGACACATACACCATGATGATTGTTGTTTTTTCTTCAGTTCACCCATAATCATGTTCATCATCTGACTTTTTTTTAAATTGTTCATGATCTGATTATGATATTTAAACTTACATTACCCTAACAGTGGCAAAAAGAGCACAGATTTTGCAGACACATTTTTTTTCAGTGTGCATATGCATAGTAACTTTTTGCAGTGGCATATTAAAGGAGAGGATAACTAGGTCATGACCCCAGGCCCCACAGTCCTTGTCTCAGAACCTTTCATGTCAGTGCAGGACCCCCATGTTAATGCTCGATTATATCAGCTCTTAATAGTCAGGAGAGATTAAATGTAAGATAGGGAGGCTGTGGTCCAGACTATTTTACAACTGCTCATTGAATTCAAATGAATCAGTTTGCATAGAGTAGCCTGAGAGGCTGATTTTCCTTTGTAGGGCTCCTCATTTTTCCACATTTCAGAGCACGCATTCAACATTGAAATGGAAAAAACATTCTTTGACAGAGATAAACCAAGGGAATATAAATCAATGTAAAGAACAGGAAAAAGAATAAAAAAGGGTATACATAACTTTTATGTTTATCTGTAATTGCATACAGCTAGACTGTAAATAATTAATTACATCTTTGAAATTTGCATCTGTAACCAAAGGCTGCAACACTTTGCATAGAACCCTATGTCATCCATCCCAAGGCCTTGCACGCAGTTAATATGCCCCTGCCTGTAGGCTCTCTTGACAGACTGGTGGCTAGCCTTTGCCTGTGCTGGAGTGAACAGATTTTTAAAAAGGGATGCCTACTTGTGAGTAGTCTATTTGACTGAAATTGCAATCCAAGTTAGGGTTGGTATATTATATGAGTGATCTTTGGCTTTTGACAGCAGTCAGAAACCGTTATCAGTGGGACTGGAACCTGCGATCTCATGCACACCTCCTCAGCACTAAATTCTTGGCAACTTTCCTCCCCCATACATTTTTTTTTTTTCACATAAGACCACAGGGTTCCACACTCTTCAACTCCCTCACCTAATGTCCATCAACAATCATCTCAAAAGTGAGTAGAAAATTGTGCAATTATTTCCTTGTCTTTTATGTAAGATGTTTCAATGAGTAATTATCTAAAAAAAACAAAAACATATCAATATTCATCTAGGTGATACTAGCATCCTTTATATATTTTTAATAGCTTATACTCTTCACTGGCAGTTTGAATAATTTTAAAACTATTTGATGCACACACCTTGGTTATTGCTTACTATCATCTTTGAAATTGCTGCAATACAAGCATGATTACTTCATAATTTTCAAAGTGAACTGTTGCAACATAGTCAGTGCAACTAATTGGAGTAAATAACGGTTGATATATTATAGTTCTCTCATATTTTGCATGAAATTGAAACTTTTGCAAAATGCTAAATTGCAAAATGTGAAGTCAACAACTAATAGGGAAAACTACAATTAAGGGCTTTCCAGACACCATAAAAGTAGGGGGCAGCACCGTGCCACCCGGTCCCTCGACATGAAGTAGACAGGAATGCAGCCCCTCTCATTTGCTGCTCTTAAACAGCTGTGAGGCAAAGTAGTTTAACATTTCATTAAAGTAATTCAAATCATTTTGTGTGGAAATATAGCAGAGTAGGAAGCATTGCTCACCTTGCCTTAATTCTTGCAAAACAAAGCCAGTCTGCTGCAAGCCTGGCAGCCCCAATTTCCTCTTGCTCTCCTCTTATAAATATGATGCAAAGGTGAGTGAAATCAGGCTCCCAGCGATATGTAACCTTTCTAGTGATTCAACGAAGCACATGTATTGACTGTGTCAGCTTCGTCTTTTAGCAAAAATATATCTAGAATAGATGTTGGTACTTGCATCATAAAAAGAATAAAGTTCATATTTTTCAGCCTCTGCAAAGGCTGCTACCTAGGAACAGTCCATGCTGTCACTGAAGAATATACACTTTCCAACCATTAATTCATCACATTTATGCAAAAAAAATCCATAACTGCCAGCTCACCTCCGTGTCAGGATCTCACACACCACTAGACCACACAAGTACCTGAATGTCTCCTAAAGACTAGACACTGCAAAATTCATCACTCCTACCCATCATTATGTTAAATATATAACAGCATTACCTTACATCACCTGTATCATTGCTATTGCCCTTCTCCTTAAAATAAAATTTACCCTATATTTTCCACAAAAGCTTATCTCATTATGGCTGTCCCTGAGGATCACAGTCTCAACATTAGTCAGAAACCCCACTTCTCTTTTCTTTCTCATTTTCATCCTCTTTCTTTCCCTCTTTTCTTTTGCACTTGGCCCATAGCACTAGTAGGCTTTTTCATGGGTCCTGATGGTTGGCCCCAGCCATTATGGTGCAGGCAAGTATTTTTAGTGGCTCCATTCTTATCTGATTCATGCTGCCTGCCCCCAGAACTCCACCTGATCCTCTTGAGAGAGTTTCTTTAAAGTTTGAGTTGATAGGGGCTCATCAGGATAGCATGTGGGTTGTCTTCGGCCACTCAGTGATGGCTGAAAATTATCAGCTTGTAGGAATGGGCAGAACTTGAACGCTGGTCTCTGGAACACCACACCCGCATGCTGACCACTCAGGCACCACCTCCCCTTACTGCTACAACCTGATAAACAGAAAATTTCGTCCTTGTCAAGAACAGGACACCTTTCTGGGGGTCTCACATCCTCCCTTCTCCATCATCTGTAAAGCATTCAGAGTCCAGGGAGTCCAGGAAACTGCATGTAACCTTCATGACCTGCAGTGTCTCACAAAACTTGTCTCGACAAAACATCAGAAACCTAGCCACCTCCTGTCAGTGGGAAAAATGTAGTAGCAGAAGCACTTAACCGTGGTTGTACCAAAGCAGTGGTATATACTCTGTTACTAAGAAAGCAAATAACAAGCTTCCACTAGCAACTTATCACTCAGTTCCACCAATGTTAAGTAAGAGTCAAGGCAGCATTCAAAGCAACTGTGGAGGCAGTTCATATTTTGATCTGTGTTGCCACAAAGCCATCAAGATGGCAATGGTGTAGTGAGTCTTTCTTCCTTATTTGTCAGTATCACTATTATTTGCAGTTGCTAATTGGTATTATTAGGTAAACAAAACTTAGGAGTGGTTAAGTTTTATTATTTTCAAAGTGTTAAGTAAAGGTGTAGATGAATATCAGTCCCTTTTGGAATGTAATATTTTAGACATTTTAAAATTTCTTGCTTTTAATCAAATCCATCTTTTATGTAGTCCTGGTTGCAGAACACTTGAGGCAAGGGGAAGCTGTGGAACTAAAGAGGAGCAGCACATTTGTCATGCATCATTTACTTAACTGACTCTCTGCATCACTCTGTTTTGGTTGGAAGTCTACAATAAATTTGTTCAGTATTATGAAAACAAGGATTATGTACACCAGTATTTTAAATGTATCAATTCCTTCTCTCCATTCATACAAAGTGAACTAGAAGGAGCTATTGTAGGGTACAGAAAAGGCAGCTGCCTCAAGTTTAAGTTTCATTGTACAGTTTACAGTAGACCCCATCTTTGCTGTAACAGCAGCCATAGCCAGAGGTAATGAAGTTTTGTGAAGGCACCTGAATCAAGTGCCATATATAGTAATAAGAATACTGATGATCCAACTTTTTTCATGTTTATTTGAAATTACAATTGAAAGGTGCTCCCTCTCTCTGGGTCATAGCACCTCAGTGCCAAGAATGATGGTGCTGCTCACTCCCTCACAGTGCACAGTGTGTGCTGTTATTCACCCATGATGATCATTACAGAATTAATGTAATATTCTCTTTGTTTTCTCTCCCTAGTTCCCATAGATACTTGTGTTTTCATTATTTTTTCCTGTCTAATATACAGTCATTGACATTTTACTTTTAGAAATGTCAAAATGTAAACAAAGAATTGTAGTAATAGCTTCATATCATATGAGACAACAAAAATGAAAGAAGGAAACATGCAATTCACAGGAGGAAGTATATCACCAATGAAATGAACCCTCTGATGTCCAAGCCTCCTACAGTGAATACAAAACAAACTGACTAATGGGGAGCATACCCCTGGGGAATGTTGCTTCACTCACCTGCTGCCTCCACTCCTGACAGTCCCCCTGAGGAAGCTCCTATACAGCTGCCATCCTGGCAGGATCAGTCACTTGGCACTGCCATGAGTTAGGTGGGCATCTCCTTGGTCTCCTCCACTCAGGGTTGTCTTGTACAGAAACAACCCTATGAGCAGGATCAACGTCCAGGAGGTATGCCACATGCCTATATAGCCAGAGTTGGTATTCACGGACTAAATTGGTAACAGGCCTCAATTCAGTTTAATCACGTAGTCGCTGGTTCGACATGAAGTCATCCCAGCAATACCCAATGATCCTGCGAAGCCTTTTGGTACCAAAGGCATCAACACACCTCTCCAAGTCACTATTCAGTGTCCATGTCTCACAACTATACAGTAAGACAGGGAGCACAAGTGACTTAAAGATTTGAATCTTTGTATGCCTGCATAGATATCGACAAAATAAATGATGTATCAGGGGACGTGACAAACTGTTGTAATTAGGTTGAATAGGGTGTGCTTCCCTTTTGCCCTCACTCAGTCATTACAACCCCTTCCATTCCACTTGTCAGTTGTTAGCTCTTGCCTCTCGGTTCACATTTGCACGTGCAGTCATGCACCATATATAGCCAATTTCAGCTGAGTTGACCTCACCTGCATACACTATCAACCTCACTGCATTCTTTTACTTTTTCTCAAGAAAAAGAAAAAGACTGCCATAGATTTGCCTCACTACCCTCAAGGAGGGTTAAATGTAATGGGCTTGGTTGAACTGATAGTTAGCATGAGTAGGAGAAAAAATAACCTTCATATTAAATATTGAGGACATTTAAAACTTCCTATAAAGTGAAGTCATACTTGGATTGTTGGAGAAAAACATTTGGATCACATTCATCCACTGGATATTCTGTATAACAAGACCTCTTGGGCCCTGACATAATATGGACATGTATGGTTCTGAGTTGCAAATGCCAAAAGGAATCCTACCAAGTGAGCAAATGAGACCCAAAGAAAATCTACAATAGAGATTTCCAATCCTCTAGCAATTTTGTCATTGTTTCTAGGGAATCTCTCTCCTACATTTCTACTAAATTGATAGGGAAGTGTTCATCTATCAAATGGAAACTGGCACTGACCAAAGTTATTTTTGCAAAGCCCATCGCTGCTAAGATGTCACATTTTGAGGCAAACATCATACCCTTTGTGGTGGTACATTTTTTATTGAATTTTAAATTAATACTATCTACTGAAGTGACCAAAAGTTTTTTTTAAGTGTGTAAGTTGTTCATTTTCGTGGTTTTCATGGTCACTTTTGCGAGTTACTTTTCCATCCAGCATTCAGATTTGACCAGGTAACATTTGTGCCCGCTTGAGTAGATACAACAGAAATTCCAGGTCTTTGGCAGAATGTGGAGTAAGGGAAATGTTGCTATATCTGTTTCATTTTGTGGGCTGTACCAATTTTAGTACTGCTCACTTTGGAGACATCATTGTTACTTTATTTTCATGTTGCCTGAATAGGGAGAGTTTGTCTGCATATCTTAGTGAAGTATTGATGTAGCACTTGTAGATGTAGCGGTAGAGGTGATGTTCTGTAGCAACTGTGCGTGATGGTAAGTGCCATTATTAGTAGAAGTTAAAATGGGAAACCACATGAAAGGTCAGTCATGGAGGTGCCTTGGTAATCAGTTATGCAAAGGATGACCACAAAGTTGTCTCGGTGGTCCAATGTGTATATGCCTGAGGAGGGGGTTTCATTTTGGGTTCAAAACAAAAAAAGTAATATAGGGGAAGGTAAAGGGGGTAGATCATAGTTGTGTGTAAAAAGATCAACTAAATGGATATTCCCACCATTAACAACAGAGGGACCCAACCTCTCCTTCAGCACCTAATAAAAAGGTGTTAGAGGACCTTTTTATTTATACATTTATATGGTTTTGTTTGTGAGTGTTAACTTATTTATTTATTTATTATTTACTTACAGCAGACCCTCAGTTCACAGATTGATAGGGGTGAAGAGCTATCTAAAAAGCCAGGAGCCCAAATTATCCATATGAAAATTTTAAATTAGAAAAAAATATGATAGTCTTGTGAGGGGTAGCCAATCTTGTCCACCATGAACATGGCTGCCCACTTGAATAATAGCTGACTTTCCCATGACAAATGCCAACCTTGCACATAGCCCAGCTGGCCAGCACCCAGTTGTTTACTTGGAACTGCTTCCCCCTTGCACATGCCTTCATAAATTTTGTTACTGTGGTCATACTGAGATGGTGATCAATCATTATCAGTCCGAAGAAGTGCTTTGAACAAAGGGTAAATTCTGAAAGGAAATGCTCTTTACACATTCTTATATCTTTATGTAGTGAGAATAATAATACTGCTGTTCATGCTAGCTGGTTGACATCCCAGGAATCAGTTTTTGGAAAATTATGATTGTGTAACTTCTCTTAACCAAAATTCATGTCCAATAAATTCAAATTCCAGGAAACAGAGGGTCCACTGTATCCTTTATTTATTATTTACTGATGTATTTACTTTTCTCTTTGTTTGTTGGATTAATAATTACTTCTTTATTTGCCATTTATTCATTATATATCAATATGTAACTAATTTAACTAATACTGTTTCATTGAAATCAAAATCAGTTGTGTGCAAAATCAGGACATTGTCCCAATAACTCTGCTGCTCCGTACTTGCACCTTGCATCTTGGAGAACATTGGTCCTGAACAGTGTCGGATAAGGTCAAGCTTCACCCTCTTGAGTTTGTTTTTGTTGGCATTTCATCTGTGTGTGCTATAGTTTATTCAGACTCATAGTCAGCATGGACTGGTTGTTATAAACTGCTCTTAGTAACTTTAACACTAGATAAATAATGAAGAGTTAATGTCTGATAATCAGAATATTATGTAATGCAGTCGATATCTTCACATTGTTGTAGTATCTCACATTTTGTTATGTATCAAATGTCATTTTGAAAATAGAGCAAATTATAATGAAATCCTTGTTTTTGTGTAGGCTCTAATATAGGACTACAGATATAAACTTATTCAGTTCCTTACAAGAGTTCTAATGAACTGAACTGATATCATTCTCCAACATGACAACAAAGATCATAGGGTGCAATTATACTTTTGCTGTCCACGCTTTTTTTTTTTTACAATTATATTCCAATATCACAAATGTGTAATACTGAATTTTATTGATATGTTTTGTTAAGATCATTAGTCATCATACACTTTACCATCCTTGATTTATGCAGTATGAAGGTGGAGTGTTGGAGATGTTTCTTACGGACTCTCAGAAGAATTATTACACTGCCATGAAGAAGCTTGGTCGCAAGAAGCCTCAGAAAGTCATCAGGCGACCACAACACCCGTACCATGCACTGTTTTATGACATAGCTGTCTCCAGAAGGTATGTAGAAGTATCCTCAAATTCTCATGGACGTAGTTGATGGACTGCACTGTAGCTTTTTAGCTCACTTCCTTGTGACAATTTTTAAATGTTAACATTTGAATTATTGTTTATGCACATAGAACACAGCAGCTTTTGGCTCACTTCCTTGCATCAGCTTAGTAATTTTTTTTTTCCTGTCAGATAACATATTCCAATCCTAATCTGTGACAAAAAATATCAATTCAAAAATAATCGATTTTTAAGTATATAATTTTATTTAAAAGGTAGCCTCTTCCCTAGTAAATATTACAGGAACAAAGTAATGTTCCTGAAGCGGTTGAACCAGTCTTTACCAGCCTTAAACATTTCCTCTGTCACCTTAGAGGTGGAACCTTCATCCCTGTGGTTATCCCACAGAGATGTTGCCTTCTCTTGAATATGGCTCATACTTGATGGCTGACGTCGCTGCGTCTTGTCTTCAATCCACACCACCAGCATGTTTTCCATCCTAACTATCCTTGAGTTTCGTGCCCTGGTAAGCAGTTAAGTGCTTGAGCTCATGCTAGTAGAGGCTAACTGCTTGTACTTGCCCTCCTGCTTCATAAGCGTTGAAACAGTTGACCTTGGGATCTTTAAATCTCTTTCTATTTTTGTGTGGCCATCCCCAGCTTCATGCCTTCGAATAACTTCCTGTTGTGATGACAGGCTGATGAACAAATGGCAGCACTTGCTAGGGGTACAAGTGCAGGTCTTAGGTGGAACCATGGTAGAAATGGTGCTCGTCATGTTGATGACATGTACATGAGAGACCTCTTCTGGTTGCACACTCCTGAGATTTGAACAGGTTTGGGCCACGTGGAAATTCTGGCCAGTCACTGCTTGTCCCTCTGCACACTCACAGCTGTGCTCTCTCTCTCTTTTTCATTGAGCCCTGGAACCATCCCCGTTGACTCCCACAAGTCCACTCACTCAGTTATTTAAGATAAATGGCTATTTGAGTTGTTTTATTAATTAGATTTCTTCTGACATTGTATAGTTTTCTATGTTTTATGTACTGTATTATGTTTCCATACTCTAGGTGTAAGCTAAATGTAATTTTGATCAGCCCAAAATTGTGGATGTCCACCATATACCTTTTATGATGTTTTTATGGAACCTAATATGCAAATTTCTTTTATTCAAGGACTTCTGTATTCAAACATGTTAGGCAAGACTGCTGTATATGCATGTTTTCAGAACACCCTTGGACAAAGTGAAGAACTCATATTTGTATGTCCCCAACGGTTACAATGAAACCTTTGGCCAGCAACAAAGGTGGATTTGACAGCTAGCAGAGGATCCTTGTATGGGATGATGGTAGGTGTTCCCAGGTCCCAGTTAAGGGGATCACACCCAAGGATTTTATGTCTGCTGCAGGTCCCTGGCATAAGTCAAGGCCTATCTTCTCAGTGGTGGGATCCCTCTGCTAGCTGATGAGTCATCAGGTGGCAAACTGGGGAGACCTCATATATGGGGCACTGATCATGGGACTCCCTACAGATATGTAGGGCTCTACCAAATATAATGAATAAGGTGGCACCAAAAACAAAAACATCTCACTGGACGTGGAATGGTCATCTTAGTGTTTTATGGTCACTCCTTCCCAACAATGACATACATCTCTCATGTGCAGCCCCCAGTCCCTTGCAGTGATGGAGCAACCTGGTACAGTGGCAGTCAGGCTTGCTCCAGAGCAGGATGTGCTTAGATTATCTGGGTACATTCATGCCCAGGCAGTGTACAAGCAAGCCAGAGCAACTTGTCTTGGAAGAAAAGTTGAAATATATTAGGTGGGACATCATAAGTCTGAGTGAAATGAAGAGGACAGGTGATTCATTCATAGCATTGTCTAATTGATATACCTTGAGCTACAAAAGTCCTGTTGAAAGGAAGGAGTTGGAACTTAATTATCAGCATCAACAAAAGAGTTGCAGAAATCATTATCAAATTGAACAAAAGGTACAAACTTCAAGTGCTTCAAGCTTAACTAAAAATGATAATGAAGGAAAACATTTTTTATGAGGTTGCAAATTCGCAGTGAAGGAGTATAAAACAGTTCTCAATTGTCACAGGAGACTTCAACACCAAAGTCAGGACAAAATATGTGAGTGAAAGAGCAATTGACCATTTTGAAAAAGTACAAGAAACTGGAGAGGAGATCAACGTGTTCAATTTGAAGAAAGAACTGCATTTTTCAAGAAAAGGGTGAACAGGAAATGGATCTGGAGGAGCCTTAATGGAAAGGCAAAGAATGAAATTAATTTTATTGCTACTGAAAATCTGGAGACAGTGAAGGATGTAACAGTACTAAAACACTCCAATCCAATGACCACCATCACTGGGGTGTAAAGTAGGCTTAAACCTAAGAAGAGTTAAAGTGCAAAGGCAAGGGCATTGTCAGCTTACCACACATAGCTATTCAAGTCTGAGAGCAATTAAAAAATATAAATGAAGCATTGAGACAGGTTACCATTGCCAGTATTGAAGCTGATCAAAGTGAAATTGAGCTTATTCATGATCTGTCCATTGATGAATGAATATCCACATGCTAGCTTATATTTATTTTAAAATAGGGGTCTTGTGTGTTGAAAGAGGAGGGAACTTCAAATTTTAACTTGCATACATATCCTAAAATGTTCTTGTTTGTTTGTCAAGCATTGTTTTTGCCAACAGATTTGAAATTTCCATCTTCGTTTTGATCTTCCTCAACATGGTCACCATGGCAATCGAGCATTACCACCAGTCCCGCACAGTTGCCTTCACCTTGGAAGTCTTCAATGCTCTCTTCACAACCATCTTCGGACTTGGTAGATCTGTAGAATGTGTAGATGAATAACTTTTATTATAAACCCTTAATCTTTTTCTCCTTCATTCTGAATATAGTGTGATTTTCCTTCTTTTTTCCAGTAAACCATCCAGTTTGACAACTTTTAATTTGTCAAATTCAAAGTTGACAAAACAATAAATGTCCTCTCCTCTAATTTGGCAATCTAAGCCTCTCTTTTGGCAAACTGATATTCATATTTTTGAAATATTCTTTGTGTCTTCCATACAATGAATTTAATATGGATCTCTTGTTTACAGAGGCAATTGTGAAAATCATTGGCTTGCGCCACCATTACTTCACCGTTCCATGGAATCTTTTTGACTTCATCCTCGTATTTGCATCAATAATGGGAATCCTCTTGCAAGATGTGCTTACCAACTTCCCCATCAGTCCAACACTTCTCAGGGTTGTCCGAGTCTTCAGAATTGGACGTATTCTCCGTCTCATCAAGGTATGTTTTACTTCTTCTCATCCCATGTGCATCTGTGAACTAACCCTATGATGATGCATTGCGTACAACCCTGCAAGTTTGTTCTGGTGGATGACTGCCCTTTTGAAATATATCAGTTTCAGTGTTGGCTCAGTGTTTGTGCAGTGTGGCTTGTGGGCTGAGTTGACATTCTTGCAAGTACAAGTGTTAATGTGGACTTAAAATTCATGTTGGTCATCCTTTAGACATGTTGCTGAATGAAGTAATTATTTCCACTTTGCTTAATGGTAAATATGAGGAGGTTCCTGCAGCTTCTCAGAGTAAAAACAAAAGTGTGTTACTGTATATATGTGTTTGTTTGAGTCTGCTGTCTTTATGTATGTATATGTGAATGTATGTATGTATTTGAAAGATTTTCTTTTGAAAAACCAAATGGCAGCACTTGTTTTAAGAGATGAATGAAAAGATGAACATCAGTATTTAATTTTTTTTATTTTAATCAGTTGAACATTTATGTTTTAAAAACAATAATGACATGCCTTTATATTCCTACCTACCATCTAGTAAAGAACCATGCTAAGTATGTGCACACTAAAGATACTTTCTACCTGACAAATTAGGGGCTTCCTTTGTTGAAATTTACTAGTAAATCCTTTCTGTTACATGTTTAAGAATGCCCATGACCTAACCTAACTATGAGCAACACTTCTTCAACACTAAACATTCTTGGTCTATCCTTAACTCAAAATCTCAACTGGAAACTTCATATCTCATCTCTTACTAAATCAGCTTCCTCTAGGCTGGGCGTTCTGTACCGTCTCCGCCAGTTCTTCTCCCCCGCACAGTTGCTATCCATTTACAGGAGCCTTGTCTGCCCTCATATGGAGTATGCATCTCATGTGTGGGGGGGGTCCACTCACACAGCTCTCCTTGACAGAGTGGAGTCAAAGGCTCTTTGTCTCATCAACTCTCCTCCTCATACTGATAGTCTTCTACCTCTCAAATTCCGCCACCATGTTGCCTCTCTTTCTATCTTCTATCGATATTTTCATGCTGACTGCTCTTCTGAACTTGCTAACTGCATGCCTCCCCCCCTCCCGCGGCCCCGCTGCACACGTCTTTTTACTCATGCTCATCCCTATATTGTCCAAACCCCTTATGCAAGAGTTAACCAGCATCTTCACTCTTTCATCCCTCACGCTGGTAAACTCTGGAACAATCTTCCTTCATCTGTATTTCCTCCTGCCTACGACTTGAACTCTTTCAAGAGGAGGGTATCAGGACACCTCCCCTCCCGAAATTGACCTCTCTTTTTGGACACTCCTTTGATCTCTATTCAGGAGCAGTGAGTAGCGGGCTTTTTTTTATAAATTTTTCTTTACACCCTTGAACTGTCTCCTTAGCTGTAAAAAAAAAAATCACAAACAGCACATTCATGCCAATTAATTTACAAATTTTTACAACTGATACTTCCTATATACCGTATTTCCCGCCATATAAAACGCACTTTTTTTCAAAAGAAGATTAAAAAAATGAGCCTGTGTCTTATATGCCAATTGTTAGGTTTTGGTAGGCCTAGGGGTTATTGTTACTGGTACGAAACCAAAACTCAAAACACCTCCATTTGACACAATAGTTCCTAGATATCCCCAGAATGAAATATACCGTATTTTGCGGTGTGTAACACACACTTTTTCACTCAGAAAATGACAAAAAAGTTACCCATGCGCGGTATACACCGAAGGTACAAATATTGGTTGATTTAAATAATGAATAGTGTGATGCAATAGGAAGGGAAAGTGTGAATAAGCATCTGAGAGGAGGAGGACATGTGAAGCGATAAAACCATACAGATCACAAGAAGAGGACATGCCACACGTGGGAGCCGAGACGCGGCATGAACACGAAACACAACACCGCCGCGGCGCGCCAGTCACCAGTGTGCCTCGTACCTTGGTGGTGATGGTTAAAGCGGCTATTACATGGGAACAATATTGGCGGAGCAGGGTGCTGCCTGACATGACTCTGCTCAGCAATCGTGGGGAGGACTTGGGCGTATTAGTCTGGAAGTATGTCTGCTGTACAGCAGCCCGGTCAGCTGACGCTTTCTGTGATACATATTCGAAAGAACAGATATGCATGGATGACTAAAGTGTTTATTGTAAACGTATTTTTTTTGTTTCTCATTGTAAAAATAACTATATTAAAACATAATATGATTGAAAGAAATTAGTCAACATCTATTTCTACTTGAAAGTAGCTTTGCGAAAGTTACCACCTGCACACTGCGCAGTGAGTGAATCTACCAATCAACCCTTTTGTTTACCATTTCAAAGTCACAAGGGTAAGAGCACTGTAATTCTTCAACCAACAGTGGAACAGTTTGAACACAGAGAAGGGCACAAAGCAACATACGGTATCATAGTCATAATTGTAAGTAAAGTGGCCAAATGTAATAATGCATATGCATTAAGTTCAGGGAAAATGTGGAGGGTTTTTTTTTTTTTTTTGTTTTTTTTGTAAATATATCTTGCCAAATTATAGGTGCGTCTTATATGGCAGGAAATACGGTAATAAAGTTTGGTCCTCATCAAAATTTACCTTCAATCCCTCAGTTGCATGTCTAAGAATACCCATGACCTAACCGAACTGTGAGCAGCACAGTCACAGACATATATACTCATCAATTCTCTCAGGAATAATCTAGATGTATAGGAAAAATCAGAAACATGCCCAGGCTACCCTCTCAAGGGAAGCTCTTGGAGGGAGAGTACAGAATCAGTATTATACGTAGAAAAATTTTAAACCAAACACAGACTACTAGTATATTCTAAGCATCATAAAGATCAAAATATTACAATTTTGTGAGTGAACTTTAAGAAAAGAAAAACCAAAGGTTAACACACATGCATGTATGATGCAAAAATGAAAGTGACAGTATTTTGGATTTATCTGCTATAATTATAAATTAGGATCTCCCAAAATATGTGGCAACAGAGACAAAGTAATACTCATAATGTTTACTTGGTAGTCGCCTTTTTATCACTGATTTATGTGGTACCAGTTTTGTTGTCATATGTCAGTGAAGGAGTTTTTGAAGGAAACAAAGTACCTTAGAGATATAGAAAATCATTAAGGTAAGTAATATTTGTTTTAGGTTAGAACAATGAGGAAGGATTGTGAAATCACAACTTTTCACTTTTCTACATCTAGTGTGCGAGAATAAACTGAAAGCCTGATGAGGTTACTGATTATATTTTAAGACTGGCATGATACAAATTACTATTTAATTGTTTTTAAAAGTTTATATATGATGTTATAAAAACTAAATGTGAAAAGACAAATTTTTTTTTTATAAAGATTAGTAACATCTTTGAATAGACCTGAATCTGCTGAAAATAAACTCTTAAAGTGTTTTTTCCCATCTAAATCTCCATAGGCTTAGGAGAGAGAGAGAGAGAGTGTGTGTGTGTGTGTGTGTGTATGTGTGTCTGTTTCTTTGTGTGTATTTGTGTGTGAGTGAAATAGATCTTATTTTCATATGTCCAAACCATATTCAGAGTATCCTTCTTCAATAAACTTTTATGAAAACCTCTATTTCTGTTTATATTTTATGTTTCCTTGTGTCTTTACAAAGTAACCATGATGCAGCAACCTCTCATGTTTTTTTTCCAGTGTGTAATATAATTGATGACAATTGCAGTTTTCCTGATGTACCAAAATTAATGTTCTTCAGTTTTTAATAGTAATATTCATAACTATTTGTATGGTTTTCAATACATAGTTGCCACATGTTCATTTCTGACATAATTCAAATTTATTTCCAGTGGCAGTATATGAAATTAAGAGATGACTTTCCTCAAGTAAATGTTATGAACTGATTTGACATATTGATTTTCTCATTGGCTTTCTCTGTTGGCTTATCATTCATAAATAGATGATCAAGAGCTAAGACTTTTTTTTATTTATTTATTTATTTATTTATTTATTTATTTTTTTTTTTTTTTTTTTTTTTTTAGAATAGCATTGCTTTTATAAGGTGTTACTCAAAATGTGTATCTACTTTTACAGCGGTTGCTTAAGGAAAGAGAGCCATAATGTAATGATGCAAAATATTAATATTCATTTTGTTTTGAAAATCAAGAAAGTACCATTAATCTTGGTATATCAAAACTGAAACTTAGATATCAAATACTTGAGACTGTAATGAGTGTTCCGTAGATTTGGGGTGCAGTGATGGCCTTGTAGAATATTACTTGACGGTTTTATATATATATATTTATATATACATATATGTATCTTAGTTGTGAAGAAGCCTTTGTAGTATGAGTAAGGAACACTCCTCAAAGATTTTGTGTTCTAAAAGGCAGTGCTTCCTAAACACGAGGTAATATTTTGCAGATTTTTAAGATCTAGCTAAGTTGAATGGCCTTTGAAAATCTATATTACAGTACTAAGTGAAATAAAGATACCATACATTTTTTAAACAAAAGTTATATTATGGTTATACATTTGATATATTCGTATACCTAATCAAATTAAATTACAAAGGCTTCATGTGTATTTGTTTATTAAATCCACAAAGATGTTTTGCTAAAAGTAGCTAAATAGGATGTTTATTGTGCAGTGTATATAATCATCAGATATTAACAGTATTTTCAGAGCACTATCCCTTGATTTATTAGTGGCTATAAAGTCAACTAGATGCCCCCTTGGTTCCTGTTGTATATGTTAATATCTGTTGATGTTTTTCTGTGAGTATGTAAGTGCCACGAAAACGTACTGAAAACAAAGCTGGAACATGCATTTAACTTCCTTATTCCCAACAGCCGACGGTGAACGGCCGAAACTCCTTCTTCGGTCAGGTAGCCCCTATATGTTAATGTCCATAACCACTTGCAATATTGCACCTTCCACTTTGCAACTCCCATGTTTTCTTAAGCTGTATTTTTCTTGGATTGTTCCAAGAGCACGCCCAGACGGACTGTGTTGTGCCTGTTTTCTAGTTATCAGATTATACCCTATTAGGGATGATACACATATTAGTATTTAGCCTTGCTGAACTATTTCTTCTAAACAGTCTTAATAGTACTTTAATACAGAATAATGCATAACAAGTAGACTTGCATATCAAACACCTCCTTGTGGGCTGAAAGGATAGCAATTATCAAAGGATATCCTGGTTGCCTCATACAACTTTGGAACTATTTGTACTCCAGTTTTGAGCATAATAACTGAAGTTAAGAATTTGTTATTAACCCAGCAAACATAAGTAGAAAGCAACAGCACTGAAGCAATATTTATGCAGTAAGTTAAGATGCACTGATAATGTGACAGTGTTGTGTGCTACATAGGAAGCAAGTCAGTAAAAGTTTGCATGGATTAAATAGAACTGTAAATGTAGCAGTCATTACATTATCTTAATTTAAATAATGTCATATAGTAATACATTTTTCCTGGTTAGAGATTACTATTACAAGATTTTGTCTATTTAAATAGAACTCATAGAAATAAGTATGACATCTAAATGGTTGTCTTGTAAATTTAATTACTTTTTAAATATAATACACAGTTTCGTACAATTTGTATTGTTAAAATGTCTGTTTATGTTCAATCACATTGTTTGCTGCAAGAAGAAGAATTGTGTAGTTTTGAACAGCACATCTGCAATTTCATCACACAAACACTAGAACTGCTTTTTTTGTGTTTATTTGACACTTATATCTTTGACACAAATTATTTTGTAAAGCCAGCACTTGATAAAGGCACATACTGATATCAGTGTAATCACTACACCAAAAACACACAGTCTTGTCATTTCTCTGTGCTTTAACCAAATATTAAGATTAGAAACAAATCAAGAACTAAATTAGAATCAAACTGCATTACATACATAACAAACAAGATTATATATATATATATATATATATATATATATATATATATATATATATATATATATATATATATATATATATATATATATATATATATATATATATATATATATATATATATATATATATATATATATATATATATATATATATATATATATATATATATAATATACAGTCATACCTCGGTTTATGAGTGCCTTAGTTTACGAGCATTTTGATTTACAAGCACAAGAAAATATTTAAAAAATGCCTTGGTTTACAAGCGGCGACTTAGTATACGAGCATCCTGTTTGTACAAACTTATTTTTTTGTCGCCAGCTCAAGGGTGGGGACACGAGCTATATGGAGGCCATCAGGGTCAAGCGTGTATATCCCTCCGAGGAGGGACCACAGACTCTTGCCGGGTGACAGCTCATGAAGGGGAGGGGAGGATGCCGATAAACCGACTCTATCTGCTGTCGTGAGCCAAGCCAACCAAGTCGGTATTTTGATGAGGACTGACATGTCTCTTTGTACAAGTCCAAGACGTGAGCGTGGGTTCCCTTTTTTTGCCACAAGACGAGAGTGCTCAAAGCAGAAAACAATGGGAATAGTCTCAGTTAGGGTTGCCACCTTGAGCTAAAAAAAAAATAAGGAACGCAACATCCCATTCTCCAATTCAAGACGTATCCATATTTTAAGTAACGGGTGGCAACCCTAAAATTTCCCTTGTCTGCCATGACTGACAGCCGCTGCCTGCTGCTGGTGAAGGCAGGAGGAAGTGTGAAGGGACGTTACGACACGTAATTTACACGTATTTCAGGACGACCCATGACAAACATAATTTTAAGGACTGGTTTTGTGGTTCACCGAAAAATGTGCTCCCTACAGTTTTAAAATACCAAATTTTGTCTGCTTAAGCACAGACAGCCAAATACGGAACAAATGGCATTCCGTATTTTAAGGAAAGGGTGGCAAATTGGCAACCCTAGTCTCGGTCCACATTGTAAACTCATAGAGATAACATCCATGCTCTCGTGTCCAATTGTATTTGTGCTTTGGTGCGCGATCTTAGTGTTTTCAGCACTACAGTGTGCGTTCTTTGTGCTTTAACAATGTCCCCCAGAAAGATGGTTAAAAGGGATGTTGCTGTAAAGAAGAAAACAGGAACGGCATATAGGCTACTATGTTTGCAACAGGAATGGGACACGAGCCTCAGCAACTTGTATGCCCTCCTGGACGTGACTGACACCCGTTTACCCTCCATCTCAGACCATACGTCGGGTTAGCTTCACATTGGTGGTTGAACGTAGTTCCGGTGCCTCGAGAATAGGGAAACTGCAGCTACTAAACCCCGGTGCGAAGTCTACACCTCAAGCATAGTTAGCGGTTGCAGGAGTGTCTGTAACAACCGTAACACATTGATTTGTGTTTTATATTATTTATCATTGATAATTGTTTGTAAAATTACTTTAATTCTGTATAAAATAACATATAAAATGATTTTCATATAAATATTTTTTTGAGATATGGGACGCATTAATGGATTCACATTAATTTCAGTGGGGAAATTCATTTTGGTTTACAAGTGTTTTGGTGTGCGAGCTGAATTCCAAAACGAATTAAACTTGTAAACAGAGGTATGACTGTGTATATATATATATATATATATATATATATATATATATATATATATATATATATATATATATATATATATATATATATATATATATATACATATATATACATACAGTACCCTCTCGAGTTTCGCGATCCACGAGTTTCACGGTTAGTCCTAAATTCTTACCATCCCGACTTTCGCGCATTATCACCACGAGTTTCGCGCTGCTTTGACACGTATGGGTCACGTCTACTTACCATCGGCGTCACGCACGTTACCTTTAAAGGTAGGATCACACGACGTTTTCCTCATTGTGGCTATGGCAAAAGAGAGAGAGAGAGAGAGAGAGAAAAAGAGGAAAACGGTAAGAGGGAACGGGTCATTTTGAAGCCGCAGTTGAAGGCAGCTGCCTTACGATTGGCTGATAGTTCCAAAAACATGTTTGTGATTCACTGGTAGTCCGATGACGTCATTGCCAACGCTCACCCAATCAGTGGCTTCACTGCCTTAAGGCGGTGTCACAATGGTCGTTTTCATCCAACCGTTGGGGTTACGGGCAACGCCCGTACGCCCAACCTGGAGCGAGTTCACGGTTATCCGTAAGCTGGTGTCACACGGCTTTTTTCTTCCCACTGCGTTGGCGCCACCTAGGGCAACCGGCAACTCCAACTTTTCCGGGTGTGCGACACACATGGCCAAGGTCGGTTGCCCGTATCCACATCCACAACATAAACAAAGCACTTGCCCTGTATTGACATGGCGTCGTCTGCTAAAGTAAGGGCTCTCGCGGCTTGTGCTGCCATTACCCAAGTTATGGACTTGTTGCTGCAGTTAAATGGAAGGAAGAAACAGTTGTGGGTGTGGCATGCCTGTGGTTCCTCCATGCCAGTTCTCATTGTCACCCCTGCGCGTGCGCGGCCAACCCACCTATCTTGACTCAACCACATAAACACATGGATCGAATAACAACACACACACACACACACACACACACACACACACACATGCGCGCGCGCACGCACGCACACACCAGACTCATTAGGAACCACTGCAGATGTTT
>NC_066511.1:13700944-13738444 GCF_024679095.1 Eriocheir sinensis
CTCTCTCTCTCTCTCTCTCTCTCTCTCTCTCTCTCTCTCTGAAATATTTTTTAACTACTCTAAATATGCAAAATATCCTGGCCGTATTTATGATGTTTGCAAAGAAAAAAACTGGGAATTAAATAGCACATAATAGTTTTTTTAGGTGCCAGTATTCAGTCCCTCGCCTCCAGACAATAGTATTCAGACTGATAGGTTCAGCCATATACCTACCTGACTACACCACATCTTGTGTGCCATGACTTCACTGTTGTTTCATACAGGTCATAGTTGCATGAGGACAGACATAAATATAAATTTAATGCAATAAAATTCAATGTTTTCCTTACATTATACATTTTGCATACACTTAACATGAAGTAGGTAGAAGCTAAAACTCATGTTCAGGGACCCTTAAACTAAATGTCTTGAAAAATCATGATATGCAGCTTCTTTTAGAATCCAACCATTTATTGAAAGAAGAGGTACCTTATTTGTATCTTAATTAAACATAGCTTCTCAAGAATCATGTAATTCTTAGAATTGTAATACTTTTTCCTAATTTCTTGTCTTCCCCAAGGTTGATCACCTCTGCAGGTTGGAATGATGTGCTTGATCCTCTGATGGCACAACCACCAGACTGCGACATGGAGTATATGAACCAACCCAATGGCAACTGTGGTCACCCAGTTATTGCTATCATCTTCTTTGTTTCGTTTATCATCATCAACTTCATGATTGTTATCAACATGTACATCGCTGTTATTCTAGAAAACTTCAACCAAGCGCATAAAGAAGAAGAAATTGGAATCGTCGAGGATGACTTAGAGATGTTCTATGTTAGATGGTCAAAGTAAGTACACCTTGTGCTCCACTAATGAAGAAGGACCTGAACTCCTTGAATCTCTTAACTTTTTATGTTCATTGTGCCTTACAGTAATCAATACACACTGACATGAATAAGATGTCAGACCTTACTACAGGCTAAACATTATGACACACAGAGGATGTCATGATTTGTCAAGGAATAATAACATTTTAAAATTACTTCTTGTATCATAGCATACAAATATACATAACACAATAAAATTATGTAATGAGGTTGAAGGGGTTAATGATCATTAAACATAAAAGGTGTAGCTTAATCCAATATTGCACTTGTTGGAGATTTATGTAGTAATTCAAATCTTTAATTTTCACATTTTTTTCAGGTATGATCCTCATGCCACACAGTTCATCAACTTTTCACAACTTTCTGACTTCATTGCAAGTCTTGACAGTCCATTTGGCATCCCTAAGCCCAACACAGTTGCCCTTGTGTCCTTTGACTTGCCCATTGCCAAAGGGGACAAAATACACTGCCTTGACATTCTTCATGCTCTAACTAAACATGTTCTTGGGCATGTAGAAGAAACAGAAGAATTCAAGAGGGTGAGTATTTTCCTGTTTTGTATATGAAGGCGTTGCAGTGATCAGTGAGAAGTTTGATCATTTTTTAGACATTTGTACTCTAGTAAGTTGTTTTCTTCTGATGGATGTGTTGTTTAATGTGCAGGTGTGAGCAGTTGTCATGAGTTTAAATGTTGTTTTAATGTTCTACAAAATTTCCAGATGTTCATAATATTTTTTGCAAGATTTTTCTTCTAGTTCTGATGTTAGACAAAATTCTACTGACCATAATTTTCTGTTTAAACATAGCTGAACACCTTCTCCACCTAGCACCTAATGGCTTAATTATTTCATGTTGAAATTCCCCTCAAGCCCTCCTAGGAGCGAATCCCTGTTAACATGTTTGTTTGTGAAATAATAAGAATTGCATTTGTAGGTACTGGTTTTGCATTCTTATAATGTGTATTTGCTGTTTTTTTACAAACTATTGGACAATTTTTGTTGTAATGTGTATTTTGATTGATGGTGTTGTATAGTAGGATGCAAAGTGTTTATGGAAAGCACACTAGAGGAATTATTCACCGAATCCTACTGTCTGCTTGATGCATTATCTAGATTAATGTTGTTTCCAAAACTTATGTATATGATTATTTACACTGCAACAGTGCCAGATATTTATGGCAGCGTTTCATCTTGCTTATTGAGGACAAACAATAACATTCCATTTAAATAATTTCTGAAAAAATAATTATACATACTGCTAAATCAGCCCTAACTTGTAAGATTCAATTAGAAGTAGCATTTTGTAATATCTAAAAAAAATTCTAAATAGATTTTCTACTAATATAACAGTGGTATATCTCCACTGATTTTTTTCTCAATTATTTTTTATCATTTTCAAGATATGATTCAGTTGCTTTTACAGTTTCCAGATATATACCATTACTTTATATAATTTTAGCTTTATGTAAGACTTAAAATGATATTGGTATAAAACACACAATTATGAGAGTAAAAAAGGCAGCATAGAAGGAAAAGATGTTTGGGAGGTGTGTGGAGGAAACACTCAAGGAATCACAATGGTGGGATTTTCAGGACCTATATTGGAGGAAGACAGAGACAGAAAATGCACAGCTAGACATTAGTGCAATAACATACTTATGCTGAAACATGCAAATTACACTCAGAGGTACCAAGAGAACCAGATGCTTTACAATCCAACCTAATATAGCAAGTTATTTAAAAGGTATCTAGACAGCATCAGTGATAAAACGGTGTAGAGAGGATGCAACATATCGAGTGAAAGCAAGGGAGTAATTTGTGAAGTTGGCCACACTTGATTCAAATGAAGTGGAGGTATGAAGTGTAATGGAATATTAAAAGAGAGAGAAGGCAGTAGTGTGAAAAGACAGAAGTTGCAAGATGAGAGTGTGGACAGGGACAAATAGAGCCTCTTATGTGTTATCATTTTAGATTAGTAATGTCTCGACAGTCATCAAATCTAGGTTGTCACTGTAGGATCTTGCTAATAACATCAAGTCAGTGCCTGAAACACGTCGACAATAATCAAAACATTTGCATGACATTGAAATACAAGTTTATAGGGTTAATTGGTGCTGCCTTCTTCATTGCAAGCCCTCACATCACCCACTTTTTTTAGCTGAAATGATAAGTTAAAGTCAGTAACGGGTTACATCTAATCACACTAAGTTTTACCAGACCTTCAAACAAGCCACAAAAAAACAGACTGCTTTTTGTTTTTTTTTTTTTTTTTTTTTAATACTCTTTATAGTGCAGGAGAAAAATACTTTCAATGGTACAACATGTTCAATGAAATTCTGATACAGCTGAACATGTAATCATTGCATAGAATTAATTTTCATTCAAAATATTTTAATTTCCAAACATTTTGATGCTCTATTATATAAATGGAATCTTATTGCAGTCAGAACTATTAAATATTAGGCGTTGGGCAATAAGTATAGATAAATGGAATCTTTCGCACTCATTTTCATGGAGAAATTAATTGGCCAATATAATATTAGTTAGTTAACCTCTAAGAGTGTGGTCGATGATTCCTATATTTATCTATATATGCAACATGTGATTAATGCTGGTATTTTTTTTTTTTTTTTTTTTTTTCTCATTATTTAGGTTTTTTTCATACTTATCGAGGAGGATTGATTACAAATCTTTTTTTTATGTTAGTACAGTAGGACTTCAATTTAACGCAAGATAGGTTCCAAAGAAGGTCGTGTTAAATCAGTATCATGCTAAATCTAAGTAGTATTTCAATGGAATTAATTAATTAAAACATAACAGTAAAAACAGTGGACAGTTTTGTAAATCAAAAGGGGGGAGGGCTCATCAAAAAAAAGGAGTCTGAATTTTCAAATTTAAGGGAGATTCGCTGAGCTTGGGGCTGGCACCCATAATATTTCTGATTTATGTAAATCAACATTGTAGTTATGTAAGTATGTGTTTTGATGATGCCAAGATCATGAGAAAGGTATCTGAGGAGGATTGTTTAAGGCTGCCACAAGATCTTGAATTTTTTATGAATAGAGCCAGATATCATATGGGAAATGATATTCACTGCAAAAATATGCAAGTTATTGGAAATGGGTAACAGTGTTATGAGGCCATCACTAAATTAGTGGATGGGAAATAAAAGTATCTCAAAGGTGGGACAGTAGAAAGATCTAAGAGTGTTTATCCAGGATAATTTGTCATCTGAGAAACACGCTAACCAGAAACTTATAAGCAGTTAATAAACACAAATGAGGTAATGCACTACATGTAGGAAGACATGATGAGAAATTGAAGTGGCTTGGAAATGCCTAAGGTTGGAATACATGGCTGTAGCATGGTCCCCACATGAAAACAAACATAAATCAAGATAGAGGGCATACAAAAAACATCAGCCAAAATAGTCCCTCACCTGACAGATTTAACATATAAAGAAATATAAGAAAAGTTGGGGTTGACATCCATCAAAAGATAAAAAAAAAGAGGTGGTATGATTGCAGTGATCAGGACATCTAAGGGAGGAGACAGAATCACTAGATGTTTCGTGTAGCTTGTAAACAATATTGCCAGACAGGAAAATTGTGTTTGAAATATAGTTCATGATTAAAACAAAAGATTCATGTAATATTGATAATTTGGCCCCAGTGATCGATTGATAATCTTGAATTAATTTGTGTTAAATTGAAGTCCTACTGTGTATATATATATATATATATATAAAACATACATATATATATAATATATATATATATATATATATATATATATATATATATATATATAGATATATATATATATATATATATATATATATATATATATATATATATATATATATATATATATATATATATATATATATATATATATATATATATATATATATATATATATATATATATATATATATATATATATATATATATATATATATATATATATATATATATTAATGCTCATGCTTCCATTCCAATATATTAAGGGTTTGGCTTTTTTTTTTTTTTTTTTTTTTCTGAAGTGACAACAGTTTTAGCGTACTCAGCTGGTGCTGGCTGCATGCCATGTTCTGAGAAAGCCAAAAGAATCTGCTACAAATATATTTAAGAACAAATTTACTTATTAAAAACAGCATCTTTACAATATGCAATGAAATGCTCTTACTCAGTATTTTTTTGTGTCAGGAATGTTGGTAAGCAATGAGATAATGAGTAACAACCATCCTGCTTATGACTGATATTATTACTGCTACTCGGCACCAAGCCTATTGTGTATGCTGTACACATGTATTCTTTGATGAGTGATATCAAGCAATCCCATCAGTAATCATCATCACATTCACCACATTCGCCATCACCATATTCATCAACTACGTAGTTTTCTGCAGACAGGGAGGGTACCAAAAATATTCTCTTGAAAACATGTTGAAAACTTGAGAAGAATATTTCATAAGTCAGAAAAAGTTTGATCACCCGCTGAGAGGGACAACACTGCTCCCTAGACCCCTACAAATAGAAACTGGAAAACTGTAGCTTGCACTGAATAATGTCTCACAGTCGTAGCAAGATCTGAGACAAACATTAGTTTACAGGCTAAAAAGGGTGTGCTTTCTTGATTGATTGATTCTAATGTATTCCTTATTAAACCCTTTTATTCTAGTCTATCTGTCATCAGCTCTTACTTCCCATAACTACGTGGATCATTCCCCTCTGCCCTCACTGACAGTTTCACCAACATAAAGAATTCTTACCACTCTTGTTCCTTCATTTTTCTCATTTTAACCATACCAATCCTTTATGCCTTTATCTTTTTGATTTTACGTTACTTCTGTATTCCACACCGCACCACCACCACTTTTGTTCCTTCCATTTTCTCAATAACTATAGCAATTAATTATGACTTTCTCTTTTCGCATCTCACATTACTTCTGTACTCCACACCCCACCCCACAACACCATTCCTCATCAAGTCATCCATGCACTCCTATGTTTGCTCCTCAGCATGATCATTTACTCCGGTCTTTCTTTTTAATGCCCAACAAGCATTTTGTTTCCATACATATGGGTTGGTGCCAAGATTCCTTCATGGATATGCCTAGCTGCATTTATCACAATATTTCTTTATTAATCAGAGCTTCTACTGATCCAATTTTTCCACCACTCACTTTTAAAGCACAATGGCAAATGAGAAATTCGTTTTTTGTCATCTTGAATTTTTTATTAATGTATACTTTTCTTGAAGCACATCAATCAGCAAGACTGCTATGTTTTATGCCATGTTTTTGCCTCCTTGCAGCCCATTCAGACTAAACTGATCCTCAGTGTCTTTAAATGATGGAAGTGCCACATTAAGAACTAGTGCTTGCAACTGCTTTATTCACTCTTATGCATTCACACATTTGCTTTACTTGGCAGCCTTTTCTTAGTGCAGTTTCCTCCATTTCTTGACTCTTCATTAATGTAACCTTTATTGACTTTCCACTCAGCTCTCGGGAAACAGGGTCAGTGATGATGATGACGTGGTAATCATTATACTTGGCAGAGTACCATCCATCCTTGTACTTTGCAAGAAAATAGGTAAAACACTGCCTCACTATGTATGAGGTCACTGCCTCATAATGTATGAGGTCATTACATATACATCATTGAAAACCCATGTATTATAGACTGCAAGTCTATTTCCCCTAATTTTTCCCAACTTGCCCTCTTCATTTAAAGTTATATTTTACACAAATTTATGTAGGTATATTTCCAAAAATAGACAAACATAGCAATAAAAACATTAAGTCCAACAATGCTTTTGCCTTGATTTGAAGGCCAGCTGGGCTGATGGGGAAGGAGGTGTGTATGTAGGTGTTAGGATTTGATAAACATTCATCTTTAATGCCTGCTCCTAGGAGCTCCCACCAGGGGATGGCTACGGCAGAAGAGTTTCCATCTCTCTCTATCCAGACACTCCCTCCTTGCCTGCTCAAAGTTTCTCAAGGATCTTTCACCCCTCTCCCTGACATACTTGATAAACATAGCAACCAATATCCCAAAAATTAAACAATTCTTTTGCCCTCTTACAGCATAAATAAATTTAGAGAACCTCCATTCCTCCTGAAAACTCAAAGACAATTAAAATTTACACATCAAGATTTCAAATTGAGTGTACATCAGCAAAAAATATAATTCATGTACATGCTAGCATTGGCCAGTTTTTCGTAACTTTGCATTACTAATTGTTTTTTATACATTGTATAATTGTATAATTAGAATAGTGCTCACAGTGAGGCCCATGGTACTTATTGACTGGGGGTCTCCCGTAGGGGAGGGCTGCTTAATTGAAAATAATCATTCTGAGACCGTAGACTTATTTTGTGTGATATAACAATAGGGTGAGCAATTTTATTTTTTCAGCAGAGTAGGCAATCAAGGGCTGCTCCCAAAAAAAGAATTAAGAGAAGATTAGGATTGAGGTGCCCGAAGCATGTCTTAATATTACCCTCTTGATACTGTTGAAGTCATAGGAAGGAGGAAATACAGATGAAGGAAGGCTGTTTCAGTTTACCAGTCTTGGGGATGGAACTATAAAAAGCAAAGTGCAAGGATGACCTGTATGACTTGTGTATTTTGCCAAAGCTGAAAGGGTTTTTCATGCTGTCAGTTATCATCAAAGTCACCATTATCATCACATCATCATAATCATCATCATCATCATCACCATCTACAGTTGAACCTCGTACATTCCACACAAAAAAAAATATTCCACATTTAAGAAGATGAAATATCGGAAAAAATAGGATTTAACAATGAAATTGACAATATAATTCAACTTATATCATTAGGTATATAACACAAGGCAGTAAGATCTTCGTTCATGAGGCTATTCAAAGGACATCAGCATTTTAAAACACTACAGTTTCCATAATTAACATACCATGTGTAACTTTATAAAAGTTGCAATAGAAAATAGGTTTTGATTTTTTATGATTATAAAATTATAACTCATTTATTGCAAAGGCATTATATTTGTCTGCCAGAAAGAAAAAATACAAATTTCATTATCATGATGCCCATGTTTAATGGCATTTTCATTACACTATTGTGACTCACTACTAAATTTTAATTTGTCATAATTATTTCATTAATTCTTCATATGAGTATATCAAATATCCACACTCCATTGGCAAAAGAAAAATATCTTTCTAATTATAGATGACATTACTTATTTCTAGTTCCATCCACTGTAACCTAAATATCCATAAATTACTGTGACACCAGTAGATGAATATTCAAAATAGCTTTTTTTGGACTACATGTCAATAGATATACCCAAACACTACTAACCTAATGCCTACATCATTGCATACAGTACAATCACTTAATTCGCAAAGATTCTACATTTCTGCATGATATATTTATTGTGACCCATATTCTTAAGATACTTGCAAAATGCTCAATTATCTAGAGCAATTGGAAAAAATCGTGCTTATCAAAGTGCATGGCTGTACATACTCCCACAGTGTCCCAGATTTGCTCACGTAAGAAAAAAATGGCTAAAGCCAACAAACTTGCTGGTGCAATGCAGCACAGATTTAACGTAGCTCTAATGGATTACAGCACTTTGAAAATTTGACAATTTTTAAAAGAACAATATTTAAGGGGTTAACAACAAATTATCTAAACTATGACCATACCCTTATATTTATTTTCTAAAAAGATTTGAATATGGTTGGTATATATACGTATATATATATATATATCATTAAAAGCACATTACGTATATTGTTTTTACGTTTTATGTGTTATATACATAAAGTCTGCTCATAAATAATTATTACTAAAAGGAATCAGACTAGGATGTATACTTACTTTTTGACGTAATTTACGTTAAACGGACAGATCTATTTTCCATCTCCCTTAAATAAAGCAGTTTTATATCAACACATCCATACGTATGTTTTGCTATTCTTTGGTGATAATAAATCTTAATCTTAAACTCTTCATAAAGACCTTGTTAATGTAATTCACTGTTTTAAAAAGACTGAGATGTATTGCAGATATTCATCAATTCAGGTTTGTTATAGTTATATCAGTAAATGCTAGATTATAAATATATTTATATGAAAAAGCAACACTGCAGGCTAAAGCCCCTATCCTTCTCTGTGTTATTTGTTGGAGTCTGTTCTTCTGTTCTGATCCAGTAGTGGCTAATCTTAAACATCACCTAGTATTTGTTTGGCTTGTAGAGCTTCAGTGCATGTCCATATGTTCCGTAACCATTCTGAATGAGTGTTGAATGGGTGTTACTTCACTTTTCAGTAAACATTGAGCAATAGCCTTGATCTTTTCTTGTTGAGAGAGTAAAACTGTTCATTGGCTTCATTCTGCAGCATATTACTTGATTGTTTCCTTGCATGCATTTTCATGGGTTTTTTGATATTTTTTACTTCCTGTTTAGATCTTGTTTGCATTTTTTCATTGAATTCATGTGCCTGCATTGTATTGGTTTAAAGTTCTTTTAAGTGACTATAATTTCAGTATCATGAATTTACTCAAGAAAGTATAAGCAGAATTTAAACACATAATAACCACAGAATATTAAGGATAAGATTAAAAGTACTTGTTAAATTATACTTTGTTTCCAAGGCTCAGCTGTATGCATCATAGAAATAGTTTTGTATACCAATAATTAGTAATTTTCTTTTGTGTATATTTGTATGAAAAATATTATATTTTAACACAAACTGTTGATATACCTAAGTTCAAGTGTAAAGTCTATGAATTGACAGCTAGGTAATTCATAAAGCATATTATTATTCTTTTAGGCAGTTAATTGCAAGATGGGAAGTTTAAAATGTTTTTCATTTGTTTAAATTAGGAAATGCCACAAATTGAAACTGATTTTTAATCATACAATTAGGAAATACTTCTAAGCTAAAACTCTATCATTGTAATTCCATTACATAACATTGAACATTTATCATTTACTTTTTTCTCTTCATGATAAGAATTAAGATCTAAGAGCATTACAATACATGCAAAAATTATAAATTATGACCAAGTGAATGACCCTGGATATAAAATTGGACTCTTCCTTTCAATTTTAATCATATGATAATTGCACTTAATTTGCTAATGTAAATTATATTTACATAATATCAAATGGGTCTCATGTTCCTTTGATTTTCACTTCAGTTTTTATAATTATATAAGCAAGTATTTTGTTTCCATTAAAGACATAACTATATTTTCGATGTTAATTCTACAGCTGTGCCTTGGAAATATTTTTAGGGATATGTTGTTGAATGTGGAACACAATAATATCCTTTATACTGCACTGTAATGATGAATATTAAAGAAAAATATTATATTATACTGAATCGCAAAGTAATAGATTTGAAAGATATTCATCAATTTCCTTGTATAAAAGTCATAATGCTAACACTGGAAAAACATTGACCATGTAAAAGTACAGGCCACATTAGTCACAGAATCACATGAAGGCCACATTAGTCACAGAGTTAACTCATATGATTCACCTGGACATGCTCATGTTACACACCGCATTCTATTGGAAGTGCAGAACGTTGATATTTTCATTCAATTTGTATGCCTTGTTCTCTATAGTTATCTATCCTTGCCTGTTCAGCACCAGTCAATATTAAGGATGTGCTTTCCACAGAACCCTTTTAAAACTTCAACTTGATTAATCTTTCACAGTCTTTAGAATTTGTTCATGTTTTTAAAATTTTCATTGGCCTTGAAAGTAAATTCACACATTTGTCCATCTCTTTGTTTTCCACTTGAGTTGTGTGTTTGGAGCGCTGCTCCCTCCAACCCTCACCTGCACGGCCGCCTGCAGTGTCTGCACTATGCACCCTCAGGCGAGCCATACCGACGACTAACGCTCAAAGTTTCCTAGTTCCCCCCTCAGCTCAAGATGCAGATGGAGGAGAAGTTTAAAAAGCAGTTCCCTACAAGAAAAGAACTGGAGATTGTATCTTCAACCAGACGTTGGAAGAAAATGGATTCAGCAGCAAAGACCATTCAGCAGGCATGGCGTGCCTTCTTAAAGTAAGTAATGTGCAGCCACCTATGATTATAAACATATGAATTGGTTAGATACTTAATATGCGTATGATAGTTTAGCTTGGATGAAATGTCTGTTGTGCATATAATAGATATGACTGATATTATCTGTAAATCTAATGGCAGATATGCTCCCCTCAATAGGCTCAATACCACAAGTAGGCAAGAACCATAGATTGGTCATATTTCATAATGCCATTGAGAGTGAAAAGAAAGTTTGTGAAATAAAATGCCTTCAGAATGTTTTTAGCTCTTCACTGTGCAATTGCTCCACTTACTTCAAGTATGCAGACCTTGCATTATTTATTAAATAAATATACAGTTGATGGGATTATTTTTTATAACTTTTAAACCAATCTTGAATTTAGGCTATTTTGATTTATAGTTCAGTGATATGCGGGTGGTGTAACAAGGCAAGGTCTTACTGATGAGAGAGAGAGAGAGAGAGAGAGAGAGACTAATGCTGATGTGTGTGTGTGTGTGTGTGTGTGTGTGTGTGTGTGTGTATGCATTCATTCACATGTATATAGAGGGGGAGAAAAGAAAAGTGTTTATGGAAAAGAGTCACAGCCATCATTCCCAAATAGTTCACTTAAGGTCCTCCATTCTGTGTAGAAATACTTTAGAAAAATGACACTGAGGTTCAACTACTTCTTTGCATATGTATTTTTATTTTCATTTGAGAATTTTCTTTTATTCATATAAAGACATTAAGAGTGGTTCATGTCACTTCAAAAGCACTACACAAGACTTCTACACAGTACATCTAAGAGAAAATCCTAAGCATGTTGTTTATATATATATATATATATATATATATATATATATATATATATATATATATATATATATATATATATATATATATATATATATATATATATATATATATATATTTTCTGCTCTCTCATTTGTTAGTATGATGGTGTGGACATGAGTTAAATGTTGTCACATTTTTATGTTCATATCTTCAAGGCAAGATACCTTTGTAATGTTTCTTTCAGATGATGCATTGAATGACATTGTGATGAAAAGAAAATTTTCATATCCTTGTAGTGGAGGGTAGGTTTGAATAATGACATTAACTTTTTATTACATAAATAAAATTTTGCTTCATTCTCTTAAACGCTTTGCTCTGAATATTATTACTGGTTAAATGCTTGCCCCTATTCTTATACTTGAAATGTTACATTGTCATTGTAATGACAACTTGCAGAGGAAAGAGGAGGGATGCTAGGCGCTCTTCTGGAGGCACGCGGGCGGAGGCTGACTTGCAGCTCCAGTACCTAGATTAATACCTGCCACCCTCCTCAATGTAAAGAGAGAAGGAAATTACAATTTTACATTGATGTGGTTTTGCTGATTTGTTATGAAATATTTCCACAGTAAAGAATCAACTTGATGTAGATAAAAGTAGAAGTTGCAGTAATTCAATTTCCAACTCACTGTTGTTTTCCATATTAATCACTGACACATACTCAGTTAAAGGATGCACAATAATTGTGTAAGCAACCGCCTGAAAATATGTTAGCTTTCAAAATTGCATTGCATGTATTAAACACACTCTCTCTCTCTCTCTCTCTCTCTCTCTCTCTCTCTCTCTCTCTCTCTCTCTCTCTCTCTCTCTCTCTCTCTCTCTCTCTCTCTCTCTCTCTCTCTCTCTCTCTCTCTCTGTGTGTGTGTGTGTGTGTGTGTGTGTGTGTCTCTCTCTCTCTCTCTCTCTCTCTCTCTCTCTCTCTCTCTCTCTCTCTCTCTCTCTCTCTCTCTCTCTCTCTCTCTCTCTCTCTCTCTCTCTCTCTCTCTCTCTCTCTCTCTCTCTCTCTTTAAACTAGGCTTAAATAAGTATCCCTCTATATCTAGTTGGAATCAAGAATAATTTTTGCATGGAGATCAATTCAATAAGTTTTAAGACACATGATTAAGACTAGCTAATGACAAAGCAGATGCCGGGGTGAGAGGATACTGTTAAGCCAGTTTAATTAATTCTTTTTTTACATAACCAATATGGAAAGACCACAGAAATGCATACGTATTGGGTGGTATAAAACATATCCTTCCTATATAATATCCATAAAATATAATGGTCTTTTAAAACTATAATTCTGACTCATTTGTTCATATACTATTTTCTGCTTTCCAAATTTATATGGTAATTTTTGTGGATGATAGATTGGAGTTTCATCTTAGCGACATGCCTAGCCTTGCAAAGCCCAAGTGAGACTTGGAAGCCTTGCCAAAACATGACTTCATAGGCTCAGAAAGTATAAGTACGTAACTTCAGAGCCAATAAAAATAATGAAGAGTATCTCTTCGTTGCTTAAATTTAAAGTTATCGGAATGGTTACCATAAAATCATAGCCTTTTAGGGTATATAACATCTCCATGGTGCAGTGGTTAGGGGGCTGAACTACAAATCTGAGGGTGCAGAATCAATTCCCAGCCCGGGCAGTCAGCGTGCAGCTCACCCAGCTGTTCGTCCACCCTTTTGGGTACCTGAGGAAACCTGGGGAAAGTAAACTGTGGTTACTTGTATGTCACACTGCCCCTGTGTCCCAGGGTAATGGACTTTCCCACCACAAACTTGAGGGCCAGTGTGACAGAGATGAGTACCGAGACAATGCACAGCTTTAGCGTATGCTCCCAACCTTACCTGTACCTTTAGGGTATACATGAAGCAAGAGAGTAAGCATTCAAACCACGTGAAGGTGAGCATGGGGTAGGCTCATAGCTGGGCACAATAACAGAAAACCTTATTCCCGATAACCGATAACTGATAATGGAAAACCTTATCGGTGATAACTGATTTTCGTTAACTGGAGACAGAAATATAGGCGATAACCAATAACCGATACCCGATATAAATCCACAATTCCGATGCTAGCTAGCAATAAGTCCGGTAAGCGAAAACGATACTATATTGATATTTCAAATAAAAAAAACATAGATGAATTCAAATTTTCATTATCTGTATTTTAGAAAACTTACAAAACCTGAAAACCACAAGTTGACACGTACCTATGGACGGTAATACTAGAAACGCCTGAACTGGTGTTGTGTTATTTGGCGTCCCCACCATCAAAAGCTGGCACTTTTCATTACAAACACTGGTCCCTCATGAACTGCGCATGCTCAGACCAGCAAGCGTAGACTTGTACACTCTCACAAAGCTTTTTAACCGTAATTAAGAGTTGCTGGAAGGCTGAATCAGACATAAAGTACTGCTACCACCATCCCCGCTGTTTCTAGAACGACACTGTACGAGTTGTATTTATATGTACAGTGTCGTTCTAGAAACAGCGAGGATGGTGGTACTGTATGTCTGATTCAGCCTTCCAGCAACTCTTAATGTGTTAAAAAGCTTTGTGAGACTGTACAGGGCTACACTTACTGGTCTGAACATGCGCAGTTCACGAGAGACCAGTGTTTGTAAACAAAAGCGCCAGCTTTTGACGATGGGACACCAAATAACACAACACCGGGTGCCTTCAATACCATGGCATGCTCACAAACGAATATGGAATATCAAAATTGAGGCAGTGAATAATCATTTTTTGGGCAAAGTTAAATGATTTTTCTCTTTTATATATTGATTTTTGAGTCTAACATAAAAAATAACGTATTGTTTTAATGTTGATGATCTAAGTATGAAATCTCTTCACCGAAGATATTTCATACCACAAAGTTTTTTCATACAACACCGGGTGTCCGGGCCATGCATGTGCAGTAGGGAGGAGCCTTTTTGTTTTTTTTTTTTTTTTCAGAGAGGCGGAAAAAAAGTAGCGATTATCGCTAGTTTGGTTACAAAAGTAATGAAGATACCAATATATATTTAAATAAGTAGCGGATGGCCGATAACCCGATTTTGTTATCAGCGATAAAGTATCGCGATAACTTATCGCGATAACGCCTAGCTATGGGTAGGCTACCCTCCCAGTCAGAGGGTAGCCATATTGCTCTCTTCCCAATACCCCAGAACAAGGGAGCTCTACGCATAGGCAAAAATGCACCTCGGATAAACCTCATTGGTTACAATACTGCCACTGCATATATATATATATATATATATATATATATATATATATATATATATATATATATATATATATATATATATATATATATATATATATATATATATATATATATATATATATATATATATATATATATATATATATATATATATATATATATATATATATATATATATATATATATATATATATATATATATATATATATATATATATATATATATATATATATATATATATATATATATATATATATATATATATATATATATATATATATATATATATATATATATATATATATATATATATATATATATATATATATATATATATATATATATATCTATGTGTGTGTGTGTGTGTGTGTGTCACTGTATTCATATGTACATATATACTATGTGTGTAGGTATTGATACCAGTCTCCTCAAAGGCCATTTCTTCAGTGTCTCAATACACAAAACTACATATACATGACAGGTGCATGCCATTTCTGAATTCCTCAAAATTTAATTACTCTTACTTGTGGATGTTCAAAATATTGCCATGAAGTTCCCATCTAGAGAGGGGACCAGAAATATCAACAAGTTGAACCACACTTCTGGTGTTAACCAGGAAAGGTGTCTTGATGGCTCCTCCAACTGTTTTTCTTCACTTTCAGCAACATTCAGTCTTTGCTATAATTTGCATTTTGAGGAGCATGATGTCTCCTCTAAACCTCACACGTTCTTCCTAGCCAATATACAAAATTTTAAGGAAGTGCAGGAGGTGCATTGCTTCACCCACCCTATGATGCCATCCCCTGGGGACCCCTTGAATAAGTCTCAATATAGGCACTGTGCTCATACCAAGTACCTTCAAGCAGAACCTGTCAACTTGCTCTAGCCATGAACCTTGTGTGCTTTCCCTTTTCCTTCTCCACTCATGATTGTCTTTTACAGTAGCAACCCAGTTAGCAGGGCCAACCTTTGGGCTGTGTACCACATGCCCATATAGCTATGGTTGGCATTCACAAACTATGCCAGTAATTGGCCTCAATTGAGTCTCATGAAGTAGTCACCAATTTAACACAGTCATTTTAGTAATACCCAATGATTCTACAAAGACATTTATCACCAAAGGCATCAGTTAGCCTCATCAGTCACTGTTTAATGTCCATATCTCAAAGCCATACAGTAAGAGAGAGCACAAACAACTTGAAGATCTGAATATCTGTGCTTCTGCACAAGTATCGACAATAACATATAAGTGTGTTGAGTGAGTCCATGACACCATGGGCCAAGACAATCTGCTGGAAGACTCTTAGCATGTTTTGCAGTACATTACTAAAGTATGTGAAATTTTCTGAGATATCAATGTCCTCACCATAAGCATGAACAGACCGCACTGTTTATCCAGTAAATTTCTAAACACCTGTACCTTGGTCTTGCCCCAGGAGACCTGAAGTCCCAATGACTTTGCCCTGAGAGACATACATAATCAGAACCTTCAGCAACTCTTCGAAGATTACAGCATCATGGACAAAACTAGGTTGTTGTCCTGGGTATTGCCAATAGATGTTCCATAATGACTTAAGTCCACATCTCTGCCTAGTACCTAGGCCATACAAATGTTGAAAAGTGATAGGATAAGAACAGCCCTGCCTCACACTCATATTCACAGGATAAAAGCCAGATATGTTCCCCACACACCTCACAGCACTCTCTGTCCCAGAGTACAGGCCAATCAATAGAGCAACAATCCTTCATAGGAATCCCACCAAGTCACAGGAGCTCTTAAAGTGCCTCACAGTGCACTGAATCAAAAGCTCTTTTGATATCAGCAAAGGTTACAACCCTTGTTAAAATAGATGATAGGGTCGACCTGCCTCCTCTTCCAGTCAGGAAGAATGATACCAGATTGCCATACAGCAGTCAAGACTGCATGTAAACCATGGATCATGGCCTCACCTCAATTTGGAGCAGCTCTACACTGACACTACAATCACCACCTGCCTTTCCACCCCCACAGCCTTGCCACAGCCTTTCTGACCTCATCAAGAGAAGGTGGGATTTTGTCAGTGGGTTAGTGAGTCATTGGGGCATCCAATTTTTAACCCAGTCATTGGGATCTTCTGTGTAGTACAACACTTAGTACTCAGCTCAGTGAGCCCTCTGTCCATCCATGTTTGACCTGAGGCAATCATTTGCTGAGAGAAAGGCTTGGAGCGGGGTTTCATCAGGGCTAGGTAGGCAGGTCGGAGGTCATTTGCATTGAAATGGCTCCTGACATCTTCAGCAAAACTCTTCACATACCTCGCCTTGTTTTCCTCAGGAGAGCTGTAGTCCTACATGACAGAGCCCTGTATACCATAGGTCCTGATGCCCAGCAAGCCTGGCAATGTGATATTCTCCAAAAGGGAAAAATCTTATTTGGCTTGCTGGAGTAAGGTGTTTGATTAAGTGGATGTAAGATGGATATCCTAGGCTGGTGGATGAGGCCCCTGGGCTGTGTTGTTGCTGCCATGCATAGGTCACACTTGCCTTCACCCTTCCCAGCTGTATTTGATGTTCTTTACCCCTTGTCTCCACTTTCATCACCACCAGAGGCCCCATACATGCCATCAGATTTGCAGGTAGCCATTACAGCACAAAAATAAGTTCAGAGATCTGAGACGTGGCACACACAAAACAAAAAAATGAAGAGGCAACAGGTGATGTCTTCTACATCACCTTTTCATCTCAACTTCTCACTCCATTCCACCAGTCTTCCCAGAGCATCACATACCATTTGTTTTCCTTCCTCATAATTATATCTGAATCATGTTTATGCTGTGATAAACTTTTAAAGGAGGATTTAAGTAAAATTTCTCAAGATTTTTTTGTTATCATATTTACTATTTTGCATCTGTAAAAATGCACACAAACTGGCACTACATAGTCTCATGGTGGACCATGTTCAGTGTGTTCATGTTACACTTGTATTCAGCTGCCAGCCTGTGCTACTTATGAACTTTTTTATGTTGTCCTTTGCTGTGCTTTTAATGTCAATATAATCCCCATCCCCATCTCACCTTAACATGTGGTAACACTTATCACATCATGCACCTGAGCACTAACGATGTATATTTTTAAAAATTCCCAGTTTCCAGTCCTATTCTTGGACACTTATTTCATTAACATGCTGATATACCCTTGCTTTCAGCACATAACATATATGTCATAAATGTCTGCATATTGAGAGGCACCCATGTTTAAAAATGTGGTTTGTTCCACTCACTGTAAAAAAAGTATTATCTTATTAATATATGCACTTAGTCTGAGTACTTCATTAAAAAGCAATCCATATTAATGAAAGTTTCATGAATATTTATTTACATCAAAATTAGAATTGAAAATAATTTTAATAACAGGTATCCTTATGGTAAATATTCACCAGTTGTACACACACACACACACACACATGCATAGAATGGTAAGAAATATAGGATTAGCATTCCACTACATGGATAAGGATATGATGAAAAAGATAATAACCACTATGATTAGACCAAAATTGGAATATGCGGAAACTGTGTGGTCTCCCCAAAAGAAGAAACACATAAAAAAAAACTAAAAAGAATACAAAGGATGGCAACGAAAATGGTTCCAGAACTGGAGGGATTGTCATATGAAGAAAGGTTAAAGGATATGGGAAAGGGGAGACCTAATACAAATTTATAAATTACTGATTAAAATGGAAGAAATAGACAATGAGGAGTTACTACTAAGAGAAGGAAGAAACAGCAGCAACACACGAGGACACAGTAAAAAGTTGAGGAAGGGAAAATGCTTGAGAAACATAAAGAAATATAGATTCCCGCAAAGAAACATAGAGGTTTGGAACAGACTAAGTGAGGATGTAGTATCGGTGAAGAGTGTGCACAACTTTAAGGAAAAGCTGGACAAATACAGATATGGAGACGGGACCACACGAGCGTAAGCCCAGGCCCTGTAAAACTACAACTAGGTAAATACACACACACACACACACACACACACACACACACACACACACACACACACACACACACACACACACCAAGACCCTGTAGAAGAGACATAAAGAAGAATAGCTTTCCACAAAGAGTGGTGGAGGCCTGGAATGGCCTGGAAAAATATGTGATCCATGCAAAGACGATTCATGATTTTAAGGCCAAGTTGGATAATAGTAGATATAGAGATGGTATAGTACGAACGTAGCTCCTCTCCTGTATACCACAACTAGGTAAATACACACACACACACACACACACACACACACACACACACACATCATTAGGTGCTCACTTAAAACAGGCACAGTGCCTAGGGAGTGGAAGAGGGCAGAAGTGGTACCTATATACAAAAGTGGAAAAAAGGAAGAACCCCTAAATTACAGACCGGTGTCTCTGACCAGTGTAGTATGCAAAATATGTGAGTAATAAATAAAAGAACAATGGATGAGATTTCTAGAAGAACATAATCTAATCACAAACAATCAATATGGGTTTAGGAAAGGCCGCTCATGTGTGACAAACTTGCTGAGCTTTTACTCAAGAGTGACGGACAAATTACAGGAAAGAGACGGATGGGTGGATTGCATTTACCTAGACTTAATGGAGGCATTTAACAAAGTTCCACATTCAGGACTGCTGTGGAAACTAGAAAATAAAGGAGGATTGAGAGGGAAAATGAAGTGCTGGATAGAAAGCTACTTAAGAGGAAGAGAGATGAGAACCGTGGTTAAGGACACTAGATCGGAATGGAGAACGGTGGAAAATGGAGTGCCCCAGGGGTCGGTTGTAGCACCAGTACTCTTCCTAGTCTATATTAATGATATGCCAGAGGGAATAAACAGCTACATGAGCCTGTTCGCGGATGATGCTAAACTGCAAAGACATATAAGAAACAGTGAAGACTGCAAGGAGCTGCAAGAAGACCTAAACAAGATTTGGAAATGGAGTCAGAAATGGGAGATGAAATTCAACGTGAAGAAATGTCATGTTATGGAAATGGGAAAAAGTGTAGAAAGACCAAAATGGACATATAAAATGGGAGATGGTGAAATATTAAAGAAAGTAAATGAAGAGAGAGACCTGGGAGTAATACTGCAAGATTATATGCAACCAGGAAGTCATATAAATCGGATCTTCGGTGATACATATACCATGGTGAGAAATATAGGTATAGCATTCCACTACATGGACAAAGAAATGATGAAAAAATTAATAACTACTATGATCAGACCTAAACTAGAATACGCGGAAACAGTGTGGTCTCCACATATGAAGAAACACATAATAAAACTAGAAAGAATACAGAGGATGGCAACAAAAATGGTCCCAGAACTGGAGGGACTGACATATGAAGAGAGACTAAAGGAAATGGACTTGACAACACTAGAACAAAGAAGAGAAAGAGGAGACCTAATACAAATATATAGGCTATTGAGTAATATGGAAGAAGTAGATAACGAGAAATTGCTACTAAGAGAAGAACCTTCCAGCAGGAATACTAGAGGACATAGTAAAAAGTTGAGGAAGGGAAGATGCTCAAGAGACAAAGAAATATAGCTTCCCACAAAGAAATACAGAGGTTTGGAACAGATTAAGTGAAGAAATAGTATCGGCGAAGAGTGTGCAAAGATTTAAGGAAAAGTTGGATAATTATAGATACGGAGACGGGACCACAAGAGCGTAAGCCCAGGCCCTGTAAAATTACAACTAGGTAAATACAACTAGGTACAACTAGGCAAATACACATACACACACAAAATAATAACAACATTGATAAGACCAAAACTTGAATATGCTGCAGTTGTATGGTTGCCTCACAAAAAGAAGGATATCAGAAAAATGGAAAGGATACAGAGAATTACAACAAAAATTGTCCCAGAACTCTTGAATATGACGGATGAAGACAAATTGAAGGAGATGGACTTGACGACACTGGAACAAAGAAGGGAGAGAGGAGATATGATCATGCTGTTTAAGTTGTTAAATAAGTTTGATGAGGTGGATAGAGATGATCTCTTCTCAACTACGAGTACGCAGGGGCTGAGAGGACATGGAAAGAAACTTAATAAAGGAACCTGTTTGAGTGACTTGAAAAAGTATAGTTTTTCACATAAAAGTGTTAACACATGGAACAGCTTGTGGGAAGAGGTGGTGGAGGCAAGCAGTGTTCAACAAATGAAGGAAAGGCTTTATGAATGTAGATATGGAGACGGGACTATTAGAGGTTAGCTCGGGCCCGGTAGACTACAAATAGGTAAATACACACACACACACTTTTATATATATATATATATATATATATATATATATATATATATATATATATATATATATATATATATATATATATATATATATATATTCTGAATATCTTAAACCTTGGTCAACTTTGTCAACAACATCAGTTTATAGTGACCACCGGGTATCCTGAGCATAGCACTGACCCTCGTGTTGTATTAGAGGCTGAGCAAAGGGTATTCATGGAGAGAGGAAGTGAGAGGAGCATAATTATCAATAGTGTAAAAAAAAAATTAATGGCATATGCTAACATTGAAGGTTTGAAGGAATTGATTGGAGGAATTGAACAGCCCAGAGATAAACAGTTTCTTGAGGAAAAAAGTGCCTGGCACCATGGGGCTTGTGGGGACCATGTTAAGTGAGGATGTCAATAACCAAGTGAAGATTGGCAAAAATTGACTGGGAGAAGAGACCGAAAAAGAGAAAATGGAGGATTGATTATGGCAGTGAAAAACAATGATGATGTGGAATTGGCAGAGGTGATGAATATGAAACAAACAACCAGGGGAGAAATATGAGACATCACAACAGCATATATCCCCCCTCAAAGGCAAAGCATGGAGTGAAGCTGGATATCATGAGATGCTGACAGTCATTGCCAGACATCTGTGAAAAGTGATTGAAAAAGTGAGGACATAATAATGTTGGGAGACTTTACTTATAAAGAGGTGTGCTAGAAGGGGCAGGATGCAGGAAAAAATTAAGATATATGGGGCAGTATGCTATTGAATAAAGCAAGCAATAGCTTAATGACCCAGTGGGTCAAAATAGAGACAAGATATAAAGGTATGCACACTTCAGGGAGACTAGATTTATTGCTAACCATAGAGCCGGATATCATCGAATCTTTGGAATATCAGTGCCCCATAAAAATATAACCAAAACCAAAGATTTTTACAGATCAAAACAAAGTGATGAAACCCCATGAGTGTAGCTCATTTCTTGCATATCACAACTTGGTAAATACACACACACACACACACACACACACACACACACACACACACACACGTGTCCAGCTGCTCAGGAAGAGTGAAAACGGATGTTAAACGAAATGATGATGATGGTGACACACACACACACACACACACACACACACTGCATCAAGCTATGTTTTTATGGATGTATATTTCTCTAGGTAATTAATACCCAGCACAAACACCCCACAGGTACAGGCATGAGTTGGAAAAGAAGAATTTACTTTTAGAGGAGGCACAAACTCAGACCTCCTCCCCTGGTGGATCATCCATAAAATCCGGCTTTAAAAAGGTCTCAAACCTACTTCAAGTTGTTCCAATGCCAATGAGTGTGCCTCGACGGAGATCTGTTACCGTTCTCCAGGTGTGTATGCCTTGTGTTGAATTAAGACTTTCAAATTACAATACTTCTAGATTCAAAACCTGATCTAAATCAAAGTAAGGTGCAGTCATGAGCTCATCACATCTAAATTAGTGGTAATATTAATAATTGTTCTATTTATTTTCATACAATGTTTCTTCCACATTTGTAACCCTTTACTGACCAACAAGAACTTTTTTCATTATGGATAAAAATTTATTGCAGACCTAAATGTTTTATGGTTTCATGGCACTGTTCATGTTGGTGTGCAGGACGGTAAATCTACAACATAGCTTCAAGAGGGTTTTTATTCCGCACCAACCTAGCTAATATGTTTGTTGATCACGTATATGATTTTGAGCTGTAGTAACTTACTAACATAAAACTTCAGCATTCATTAGCATAGCACTCTGACTTGCTAAATATCTATCATCTCTCCTGATATGAAGCTCATGAAAAGTCTTCAGAATGGTTTTTGACTTATAAAACTCCCTTGCCTCCACAGACAGAATATCTCTCTCTCTCTCTCTCTCTCTCTCTCTCTCTCTCTCTCTCTCTCTCTCTCTCTCTCTCTCTCTCTCTCTCTCTCTCTCTCTCTCTCTCTCTCTCTCTCTCTCTCTCTCTCATACACACACACACACACACACACACACACACATGCTGGCATTATCTATAGCAGATTCATTTTTTTTCAGGTGGATGGAGGAGGATCTAGCTCACGCCGTGCTTCCCGTGCTTCTATAAATGAAACTTCAACATCTCCTCGTGGTTCTTTCTTCTTTCCCCTCTCACGTCGTGCTTCACGAGCCTCTGCCGCTTCCGCTACCTCAGGAGCCTCAAACCCATCTTTAGTGTCTGTACAGATCCACCAAGTAGGTGACCACAACTCTCCCCATGCATCTCAAGGTTCTACAGAAGCCCTCAACACTGAGGCCAGCTGACACAAGCCATCCCTGGGCCCTCCGTGAAGCCCTGCCTCTGTGTTACATGTGCCCTTTACTACCCGCCATCACCTGTATAAGGATTGATGTTGGCAGCTAAAATAATTGATAGTCTTCTAGTTGAAAGCTGATGACTATCTGTGCAGTCTTTGCTTCTACATGGTAGCCAAGTCTGATTCCATAATCACTTGGTTACACCTGCCCAACTGGCCTTCACCAGTTTATACCTGTAAGCCTGACAGTGAGGCTTTATGCGCTACGAGTACCCAAAGGAGAAGAGAAGAGCACGATGGCTGCTCTAATTGTTATAACTTAGTATTTGCATACGTTCCTGAAGCCTATTCCATGTTGAATATTGGCACATGTTAAAAGTAGGTATGAAAGTGGGTTATTACCTTTGCCAGATATATTGATATTGCTCATTTTGTTGAAAGTGTCTAGTTTATAGGAGCCTAGTTTTATAAGCCAGTAAAGGTAATATTACGTTTCTCAGACTTCTTCATAGAATACAAAAATACCAAAGAAAAACATTTTTATATCAAGACGTTACCATCACACCACACTGGATGACCTGTGCAAAGACAGGTTCATTTTTTCTTTGAACAGCACATGTTTTACTAGTCACACAATTAAGGTTTTGATACTTTGAAATTTAAAAATAAAACCTAAGAAAATTTTAAATATTATATTTAGTGACCACACAGGAATTCTTTGATTCCTTAAGAACATGTCAACATCTTACATTGTCAGTACTTTGGAACAAGGATTTTTTTAATTAATATGTGCTAATCTTTGTTTATTGATACAAATTTTCACAAACAGATAATCTTAATGGAGCTGCAAGATGTTTCCATATGCAATAGGTTTTGTTTACTAAGGTTTTCAAAGAATCATTTTCATCCTCTATATGCAAAGATTGCATTTCTCATAGAAAACCTCAGAGGCCCACTCATATCAGAATCATAGCTACACCAGACAGGCTCAAAACATTACAGGCTCTGTAGTAAGTATATGATGTGATTGCAACGTAGACATGTGGAAATGCAATCTCAATTGGCAGCAGGGTTGTCGGTAAACTTTAAAAAGAGGAAGAGTAAAAATCTTACATGCTGTATTTTCAGTAATCAAATTTAAATGAATTTCCATCAGTATGACTCACAAAATCAACATTACAGAATAAGTGCTGTACAGTTTTTGTCTTAAACCAAATGCAAAACTAAATGGAGCTGACAGCCAATCAAGCAATATTATACTTGCTAAAATTACATCCGTACTAATGAACCATTGCTCTAAACCAGATTCATATAATTAATTTACATTTTCTGCAGCAGTCATAATCAGCAGTACATTGTCTTAATCAACATTTTTTTTAAAGAGTATGTGTAAATTGTGAGCAGTTGCAATGTATCTTGTTAAAACATGTGTTCATATTTGTAAGCTTTTACAAATGAATATTTGCCTTCACAATGGTTACTGTTAGATATTTGAGGCCTTAAGAGTCATCTGTTTGACTCTGGATATTTTATAAGATTTTTTTAGGTAGTCATGCCTTGAAGAAAACATTAACATCAAATTTTTATTTCAAACAAAAAAAAAAAATTGTTTCACTTCAAAGTTACATAACATGAAAATAAAATATAAAAAAATAAGTACATATACACATATTCACACATACATACTTGCATTTTCATGAGTCAGTTATTTGCACACTATTGTCTGAGTCCCATACTAATCAGTAAGGATATAAGATTTCTTAATTTTATGAATACAGTAATCTTCCTATGTGATTAAAAAGGTTAAAAAGGAAGTGAAAACTTATAGTGTATCTTCCTATGCAATTATATGAAAAAATGAGGGGCATACGCTTATATGTGCTTCACCACAGTACTTGTCTCCACCTTGTCCTCTGAGCCCGTCAATGGGTCAAGATCCCTTTCCCAGGACTGTGGCTTGACTGTGATATTTGTATTTACACAGTTTATCTTCTTCAGGTTTCTTTAGGTACCTCTGGGTATCCTAATTAGGAACAAAATTATTTAGAATGTTGGAAAGAGGACTACTAAAGTTGGAAAGAACTGTGAAATTTTTCAAAACTTCATGTATACAAATGATGCATTCTCTTACCAGAAAGATTTTGGCTGAGAAAAGTGGATATAAGCATGATGTAAGATATCTATAGGACATAAAGAACTGACATGTTGAGGGTGAAGTTACAAGAGAGCTGCAGAATACAAAATTCATACGATCAGAGACTTGATAAAAAATTTCTGAGGGTGTGGGTTTGAGAATGTATGATGACATTGAATGGATGGGGAGAACAAGAGGGATGGAAAGAACATGCACCACTGAAGCTGACAAAAGGTGAGCAAGAGTGGAGGGAACCTTGAAGGCAGCATCAAAGAGAGAAGGAATGAGTCAATCAGGCTGGACGCTCTTTTTATCTTGAAGGCAGTTTGCCTCAGACCTCGATGAGCCACACGACGTTGTCTGGTGGTGGGGACAACAGCACAGTCATGGTCACTGCCAGAGTGAGGACATGAAGGGTCTTCAATTAGGAATGTGGTCCATTTCAATGTTTTTTTTTCTTTCTTTTTTCTGTCAAGTACATTTTCTTCATTTAGATGCTTCCCTCTAATAAGTCTCTTGGCCCTGCCTCTGCAGCAATTAGGATTCCATTATTTCTTTTTTTATTATTATTATTATTATTATTATTATTATTATCATAGTTATTGTTTATATATTTATTGCTATTTTTATCATGGTTGTTCTTATCACTTAATTATTGATTCAATGAATCAAAAAGGAAAGAGCTATGCATCAGTGACTTACCAATGAAAGTAGGGAAGATAACCCAGGTTGTTAGATATTTTATGACCTTGAATGCCCATTGAAGATGCAAGAGAGCTAATGGCTAAAATCAGAACAAAATGTTTGTTATCTACCACCTTATCTTACAAGCAGTGTAATGAATTACAAAATGATGCTTTCCTTTCAATAGTTGTTGAGAAAGATGTGTATTAGGAACATAAATATTATCTCATACTACCATTCCAATGCCATATGCCAGTCAGGTCAGGTACTGGCTGTCTACTTCCTGAAAATTACCAAACATTTTAATCAGTGATGTCTAGTATCCAGTAGCCAAGGAGTGCCTGGTTACAGTGGCAATTGAAGCCATTCTAAGGCAAGAAATGCAAAAAGTGTCCGGCGTAATGAGCTCGGACACCATTGGTTAGTGCTGTGCACTTACGATACACAGATTTTGAGAAGGGGAGCTGATTAGTTGTTACTCATGGAGGAGCTCTTGAATATCAAATAGGATGTTTTATGACTCAGGAAGGGGCGGAGTCTAGTAAGGATCAAAAAGTGCTTAAGAATGGCCATACAATTCACTGGAGAGGCAAGCCTGATGGGAGCAAGTGGATACATGGATATTTTGTTGACAAAATTCTTGATAATAACTTGGTTGAATTCTTTAGAGTAAAATAATTGCATGGCATATATGACATTTAAATTAAATTATAGATACAAACGATTCTCTGCCACTGAGCACTGAACAGAGATATTTCAATTAGTGCATTTTCTGCATCATAATTGTGGATGAGAGACATGGTCAGTGACTAAGCCTGAAAAGGAAATTAAAACTACTAAGGGAGGACCGGGGAGATCACTGCTGGACAACGGGTGAGAAAAATGACACATGGTAACGGAACAGACAAAGGAGATGTAATACCTGCTAATACATCAGTCGGATTCCTTTATGAATAATATGCTGTCAAAGCCAAGCTCAATATAAAATTACATGTGGTGTACAATATCTACCACTATGATGAAATCACCCTATTGCTATAGTTGCAAATATTGATGCATGCTCTGGGACCATGCCCAAGAAATGCATTATTGGCCAATTCTGTGAAAGGGAAGTTGTGCAAGAGATATAAGAGGTATCTCCAAAAATATTTAAAACACTTGAAATTGGCTAATGTTGGGCTGTATGAAGTCTTTTTTATCCAAATAATTTGATAAGTTTTATTCATTTGTGGTGTTTCTCTGAATCACACGACATTCATAACTTTCAAAGTTCATAATTTTTTCACACCCACTAATACTTTCAAAGCATGTATGTGATAGAAATAATGCTATTACCAATCAGCCATTCCACTTCCCAGAAATATTAATACAGTGCAGTGTTCATGCCTGCACTCAAGGGGGGAGGGGGAGGGGGAGGGGAACTCCTCACATTAAAACTTCCCTTCCCAGTACTACTGATTTTTGTTTGTATCTTTTTTTTTTATCAAATAAAAACGAAAAAAAGCAATCCGTGTATTGCTTCAGTGTCATAGTAAGTAGTTATAGGTTTTCATTCATTGATGTCATAGTCTATACAAGATCTGAATAAGAGAAAGGATACCGGCAGATCAGTGATATGCAAATAACTGACTCATCTTTCCACTGCTGGTGAGTGTATTCATAAAGCCTGCACACTTAAAGATATTTAAGGCAGACTTTTATACATTTATTTGACAACATATTTTGAAATCAATCCAAAGTGACAATTTTTATCATTGCATCTTATTGGCACACACATGGCTGAACTTTTTGAGCTTGGTCACTATCGTCAACTGTAAAAAAAAACAATAACCTAAGTAACTGAGCATTCCACGTGGTGGCATGTAGAATGTTCATTTCCATTAAGCATTTTTGCAATGTACTATAGAGGAAATGGATCTCACCTTCCAACTGTTATGCTTTTTCAACTCTTCCTCTATAAATCGGTGATGTACATGAAAAGTGTTAGGAATGAGTAACCTTTACTCTCTCATTGTTCAAATTTGTGGCAAATAGATTTTGTCATCATACATTGCAATGCACTTACATTCAATCACTCTTGGTTCAGATAAAACTAGAATTGAATTAGAATGAATATCATGACTGTCCAAATGAAATATTTCAACTTTTGCTTCAAATTGAGATGACAGGAACTAAATACAAGGAACTAAGTGGGTAGCTTATGCTGAAAAAATGCAAATGACTGAAGTACTGAACTTTATTCAACTTTATTCCTTGAATGGATTTTGGAAGGCAAGAGTTATTGTCATTAATCATAACTTTGATTATGTTATGTTATACACAAATTATTTAAATTGTATGAGAACAACCCATATGTAAATTGTTGATATAACCCAGTGACCAAAGTCCTCCTTGATGCAGGCATTCCCAACCTTGTACTCATGAGCAGCGCTGTGCTCCGTCACATCTGGCAGTGCTTGGCTTGGCAAAAGATTGTGCTATTATGAGAACAAATTTCACCATATTATGTATATGTATAGACTGTTGATGTAACATTATTACATAACTAAATAGCTGATAGAATTTTTCTTTTCCTCATAAAATTGATATTGCAGTTAGTTTGCTTTATGCAACCTGAGATATTTTATGTTGTGTTCTCAAAATGGTTAATGAAGAGGTTGATTGCCAGGTGGTAAGGTTGGGAACCCTACATTATGGATTAAGAAATATTTTATTTTTGCAGAACAAAAGTAAATTCAAGTGTACAAGTTCATATGGGTGACCTAAAACAAAATATTTTTAATAAATAAAATCATACACTATAGAATTATGTAGCTGAAAATAAAATGCATACCATATGTTTTAACAGTCACTTTTAGATTTTATAGAATTCCTTGAAGATTGTGACCTGAGTGGGCTTTTAAAAATTGAGTAAATCGATCTTGAAAAAGAGAGAAATAGCATCAAACAACGGAAACAGTGAGAGATGCATTTTCATTTTATTGGCAAGCTGAATTTGTATGTCAGCTGATTGAATTAAACCACTCTTTTTCAAGGTCCTGCAGTCATATTCATATACTTCTAGGATTTATGGTATTTGCCTCATTATCCCTGCACACTGAGCATGGAACCATCGCGAAACAATATGCAAATAGAGTTATTTGTCAGTTTGTTAGCTATGTTGTAGGGTGCCAAAAGTTTGTTCATGTCATAGCCTCAACAAATTTTCCATGTTATGAGTCAAGTTTCATGCAAGTTTAGTCGGTTCTGTAACGGTTTTCTTATATCTGCAGCTAAATCGTTTTATAACTCATGCCATGAAACTTGACACATGAGTTTTTTCCTATATATTAAGTTTCACATTATAGGGGAAATGTGCCAAAGATATGCACATCTTTTGAAGGACCACTTCAACAAGATTTCTGTATTATGTAATATCCATGTATAATAATAATGTACATAATAACAAGTTTGTGTAAGAAGTATAATTTGTTATCCTTGGCAACACTTTGCCGGTTTGTACAGTGTTAGAAGGCTCCTCCTGCTGTTGAAGGCAGTCAGTCTTTAATGTCTTGTTATGATAACTTGTTATTTGCCTCCACAAATACAAAGAAAATAAGATAACTATTCATGGTGCATAAGTTTACTGTTATACTTCAGTTTTAAGTAAAATGATATATTAAATGAATACTTAATATCATTGTTAAAATGTATGTACTGGGTTTAATTGTTTTCTTGGAAACTCAGAACTCACCAGGGATAAATGTAATCACATCTCCATGTTACAATCAGGTAGTTTTCATGGTTCATTCCACATCCAACATCAACAAGATAACAATAAAAGTGAATGCCCTCTGCTGGCCCTCAAATCATATTTTTAGGGTTCACATCTAGTAACTATTGAATCCTAAAGGTCAGTGATGGCATTTCACATTGTTATACACTTAAATATTGCATTTTTAACTTAATATATATAATGAAGTTATATTTATTTATATAATTTTAAGTAATCATCTTATGTATTGTCCAGTACAGTGTTACTGTTCCTATGCTGATTTGGATATGATGTTATACTAAAAATCAAAGTGACTAGGTGTTTTGTAGGTTCTAGTCTAAATATATATATATATATATATATATATATATATATATATATATATATATATATATATATATATATATATATATCTATATATATATATATATATATATATATATATATATATATATATATATATATATATATATATATATATATATATATATATATATATATATATATATATATATATATATATATATATATATATATATATATATATATATATATATATATATATATATATATATATATATATATATATATATATATATATATATGAGTGTGTGTGTGTGTGTGTGTGTGTGTGTGTGTGTGTGTGTTTGTATGCATATATATGATACTGATACTGTGATTTACAATTACGTCTCGTAAGAATTGTAAGCTACATAAGACTACTAGGCCATGTTTACTATAGAGTACTGAGGAGCAGTTTTAGGGCAGTGTGGTCAGGTAGGCTCAGTGCCACCACTGTGAGGGAGCAGCCAGGGTGGTCATGGGGATCCGTGTTTTGTATCAAAACACTTACAATAATACCAACAGAGAGTAAGTTTAGCATAGAGGCATTGTACATAATAGTTCATCTCCAGTCTCAGGTCACCATCATCTGATGATCATCATTCATATTCATCTCATAATAGTAAGAATTTAGAGTATGTAGGGTTTTCTCCAAAGCAAGCTTAATTTATATTTTTTTAAATTGCATATTTTTTTAAAAGTTTTGTACATTATTAGTAAGTGGCATATGAGCATATGTTTCATTTATTTAACACTGATTCTGGCAGTATTCAGCCTGAGAGTTTTCATTGTTAAGTAGTGATTAAAATACAGGAAATTTTAATATTTCCAGCATATCAGAAGTTGCAGTTTCGATATTAGGATGTTGGAAGAAGATGAATATTTATTGATTAAAATGTTTGAGTCTGTATGACAGTGTACTTTTTTACTGCCTTACTAAAGGGACATGTTGAAGGAAAAATTCAGAAGCTCAATGTTTGATTGCTCCATCCTAACATGTTCACTTCTACTGCCTTCTCCTGTTTCCAAAACCAGGGACACATCATTCCTATTTGGATTCGAAAATTAAATTTACGTATTTTAATCTCTATCTAAGTTTGAGATTTAATTTTTTATTTAGGATTTAGTTGTTCAATTTAGTACCATATTTTTCAAGTATATTTTGCCTAATTCAGATTTTTTTTTACTTATTTATTTCATATACCTTTCATTAACTTTCCTTGACATTACATTTTGTTTCCATGGAACGAGCATGATATGCTGAATATTATTAAAGTCATCACCAGGCATGAATGGAGTGTTGAGGTAGGTATTACTGTACAATATAGTTCACTGTCTCTGTTTAGTATATCATGGTGCTGGATTCTCCTCCACAGTTTGAAGTCCTTTGTATCTAATAAAATTACAGACATGTCAGCATCTCAATTATTGACTGATTAGACCAACTGCTATATACATAGGTACTGGCAAAGTGTTCAAATTATGTTTCATACAAAAGATAATTTCATAGTATGTAAGGTACCAATCATGGACCACATTTTGTACAACCTCTTGGCAATAATGCCCTAGACCAGCTACTGTGCACCTTTTAGCAACAACACATAACAATCAAACGATAGTTACAGTAGATTATCATACCAACAAGGGTGTCCTATTATAATGATAATTTTTTGTACTTTAAGATTTTTTTCATAATTTTTCTAGCATTCTTTTTTTAAGTAACTGTGTTACTTGTGCAGTGAATCGAGTTCTAATGTATTACAAAAAATCCAGAATGGGGACTTGTGAGACATGATTCAGAAAATCTGTAAAACCTGACCTTTGCATGTGATAGATAGCTACATATCGCCTAGTGTACATGTAGAAGGGCTAATACAATGTTGGTGTTATGTGATACCTTGATAGTAATACAGCAGTGATTATGAAGTGAATGCAAATCTTACAACACCAGTGACTGAAATGAAAACAGTAACAAGGAAAATGTGAAAGAATAGCTATACAGGTCTGTACATGTGACCCTTTGCTTTTTAGCACAATCATATTTCTGTGATAACCTGTAGAAACCACTCTAACGTGGCTTCTGTCTTTTGTCTCACCCAGCTAGTTTATGGTGAGATTTCCTGGTTGTTCTTGTTCCATGTTTTCTTTTTTTATACTGTTGCTCCTAATAAGATCTGTCATCCCATTGATCCATTCAATCAAACTTCAGAGTGGTATCACATTAGCATCAGGTACAACGATGGGTTGTTCATTATGGTTATTCATGTAAGGATGTGTTACACTTCAGACTAATTATGGGTTGGTCCCTAATCACTTTAAAATTTCTGAGTAGTGAACTGTTTCTCAGCTGCTCCAATACCATTGATTTGGACTCTATGAATAATAATCCAATTATTTATCAAGTATATTATAAACAATTTGTGTAAGCAAACGATAGTATACTTTATGTGACAGCAGCATTCTTGTGCTGTGAAAGCCTGCATGATATTTGATAAAAATATGTAAATTTTATAAAGAAATTGTCCGCTCTCGGCCAAAATCATGACAATTATCTTCATCCTTTGCCCGTCTGCCCATTACAAAGCCATTAATTTCTTGGTCATACTTTATTATGCCTGGTTATATTTAGCTCACCTTGTATTAAAAGTCAAATACTTAAGGAGCAGCTGTGTGACATTGATTTCCTTCATTATGTCCAGAGAAGCTTCATACATTTGTTCCTAAGGAGTCTGAGGACTGACTATGTTGACCGATCATTGATATCCTGTTCCACTGTTTTCTGTCCTCATAAATAATCCACCACTCTGCCTTAAACTTCACACATCAAACCACTCTCTTGGTTATCATGTTCTTCACTTCACCAGCCTCCTCCCTGCCTTTTTACTGGTGGCTTGAATCTGTCACCTCTTTAACCTTCCATATAGTGCTCTCATGTCTAGATAGCATATAACAACTGTTTGTAAAGTAATATTGTTATAAAGAAAAGAATCACAATAAAAGTTATGATGTGTGCAGCATATTGTGACTCCTTATAACTAATTATAACAGTGCCTTTCTGTTGCAGATTTTCATTGATTTGACTGTTAATACATTCACTTGGAATGCCTTTTTATAGTGCAATGTAGTACTTATCACATTTTAATAGTATCACTAACAGGTGTTAGATATTATAATAAAATAGCCTTTTCATCACACAAGTTATGCAAAGTGGTGTTGAAGCCGAAAGTTCCAAATTCATTAAATTTCTCATTGTCTATAATAATTTAAGGGGCAGTGCAAGGCTCAGACGTAAAGCCAAGGCCACACAAGCTCCTTAACTCACTACCTCACTGACAGCTCCAGCATAATAACATTCTGCACTGGAGGCCTGTTCAGTGAAACTTTCTCAGTTGCGTTAGACATATTGAAAGCCTTCGATAGAGTCTACCACAACTCTTTGCTTTCTAAACTGCCCTCTTTCGGATTCTATCCCTCTCTCTGTTCCTTTATCTCCAGTTTCCTTTCCGGCCGTTCTATCTCTGCTATGGTAGACGGTCACTGTTCTCCCCGTAAACTTATCAACAGTGGTGTTCCACAAGGCTCTGTCCTATCACCCACTCTCTTCCTGTTATTCATCAATGATCTTTCCATAACAAACTGCTTATCCACTCATACGCTGACGACTCCACTCTGCATTATTCAACTTCTTTCAACAGAAGACCCTCTCAACAGGAATTACAGGACTCCAGACTGGAGGCTGCAGAACGCTTAACCTCATACCTTGCTATCATTTCCGATTGGGGTAAAAGGAACCTTGTGTCCTTCAATGCCTCAAAAACCCAGTTTCTCCACCTATCAACTCGACACAATCTTCCAAACAACTATCCCCTATTCTTCAACAACACTCAGCTGTCACCGTCTTCAACACTAAACATCCTTGGTCTATCCTTAACTCAAAATCTTAATTGGAAACTTCATATCTCCTCTCTCACTAAATCAGCTTCCTCGAGGTTGGGCGTTCTTTATCGTCTCCGCCAGTTCTTCTCCCCCGCACAGTTGCTATCCATATACAGGGGCGTTGTCTGCCCTCGTATGGAGTATGGATTTCATGTGTGGGGGGCTCCACTCATACAGCTCTGTTGGACAGAGTGGAGTCTCTTCGTCTCATCAGCTTTCCTCCTCTTACTGATAGTCTTATACCTCTTCAATTCCGCCGCCATGTTGCCTCTCTTTCTATCTTCTATCGATATTTTCACGCTGCCTGCTCTTCTGAACTTGCTAACTGCATGCCTCCCCCCCTCCTGCGGGGGCTTCGTGGTGCAGTGGTTAGTGCACTCGGCTCAACTGAGAGAGCCCGGGTTCAATTCCCAGGCGGAGTAGAAAAATTTGGGCGGCTTTTCCGATACCCTACACCCCTGTCCACCTAGCAGTGAATGGATACCAGGTATTAATCGGGGGTTGTGTCCTGTCTCCTGGGATCTGTTCCCTTCTCCTATAATTCCTTCCCCTTTTGTCTCTCTCCGACATATGACCACGGATGTTGCGCCAACTAAACGAAACTTTCCAAACTTTCCCCCTCCCACGGCCTCGCCGCACACGACTTTCTACTCAAGCTCATCCCTTTACTGTCGAAATCTCTTATGCACAAGTTAACCAGCATTTTCACTTTTTCATCCCTCACGCTGGTAAACTCTGGAACAATCTTCCTTCATCTGTATTTCCTCCTGCCTAAGACTTTAACTCTTTCAAGAGGAGGGTATCAGGACACCTCTCCTCCCGAAATTAACCTACCTTTCGGCCACTCCTCTTGACTCTTTTGTAGGAGCAGTGAGTAGCGGGCTTTTTTTTTTTTTTTTTTTTTTCATTAGTTTCCTTTTTTTGCCCTTGAACTGTTTCCTCAACTGTAAAAAAAAAAAAAAAAGTAAGAGGAGCTCATTAAAGATCATTGCACCACCTGCTGCCCAGGAGTGTTAATATGTTGCCGACACAAACTCAAGTCATGGCAGCAATGCTCTGTGCATTCATGATTACATATTTCAGCCACTCCATTCATTCTCATTCCACATCTTTCAGTGTCATAAATTTTGGGTGTGAGCAATTTTACTATTCAAACCCCCCCATCTTGGGCACCACCCTTTACTCTGATAAAATACCATATCCCATGTTATAACCCGTTTTTATAATAATTTTGATGCAATTTTATCATGATGAGATATGATAAAGTGGTCATACGCTGAAGCGCGTGATTGAAACCAAATATAGATGTGGTAGCTTGTTGCCCTCTTCACGTTGAGAGCCTATGGTCATACTTAGCATTTTTCCTGCCACATCGGGTGTAAGTCACTCCTGGCGAGGTATATATATTAGTGGCGGTGGAGGGGGTGCTGCAAGCCTATTGAAGACCCTCCTGTCTACTCACAGCCCGTGGAAAACTCACGATATTTATGAGATTTAATTTAAGAGTATATGAATCACTATACAACAAATAACCAGATTTTTGTAATGAGGTTATAAGTGTGGCGCCAGGGACCAGCAGGGTGGAATGAAAGTTGCGAGAGATCCGTTAGGCTGGACGCCCTGCCCCTCAGGCCTCGGCAACTAGTCAGCCACGCCGATGCTCTCATGAAAATAATTATGATCCAGTGTGTCCTGTAAATTGTTGGCTGAATAGGTTGTACATCAGTGGGTTCAAGGCCGCTCATTCTGCAGGGAAGTCATCTTCGCTATGTCTTCCCTAGCAAGTTGTTGGGTCGTATTTTCGTCGCCGGCTACTCGGGGGTAATTTCCGCAGCAGGAAGCCCCGGTCTAACGAGGCGGTTACCGTGAGCGTTTTCAATAACGATCAGGTCATGAACTGGGACCATCAAAAGCCTAAGTAGTGCCTCCCCGCCGCGCCGGTGCAGGAGAGCAACTACAATCGCTGCCGCTTGGAATCGCTACCACGACCATTTGCTGTATTATATTCCTTTTTTACTGTAAAAAAAGCAGCTCAAGGAAACAAAATAGCCCGCAAAGAAAAATGATCATAGTGTCAAATTCGGTTAGTCTTGATACTCTCCTCTTGAAAGTTCAGGTTGTACAGGAAGGAGGATATATAGCCAACACACGTCACATCCTTCAGTCATTCTCAAGCTACTGTCACTGTTGCTATATAAGAATTTTACCAGACAAATTATCTCTGTACTGGAAGCCGCGGCGTAGGACAGGTGACGACTGCATGACCACCAACATTCAAACTGACGTTCCCATTACTTTCCCTCGGACCCCCAGACAGCTCAGCCATACTTATAGCAGGACTCTTGAAGTGTGTGAGGTTCCAGAGGGATAGCAGATGTCTAGGAGCAACTACGGGACTCTAATAGTTTCAGAGACGGGGAGAAGGGAAGAGCGGCTGAGAGTGGAGCAGTCATATATGTGAAGTGTGAAGGGAAGTTGAAATTTCGAGATGCACTGATGAATGGGGAGGTTATGAACGTGTAAAGAGTGGAGAGTTCTAACAGTGAAGGGATGGGGGGAGGCTATATGCTTGTAGAAAGGAGTTTGTGCAATGAAGGGGTGCTGGAGTGAGTGAGGGGAGTGTTGTGGGCTTGCAGCAAGGAGTTCGTGCAGTGAAGGAGTGCTGGAGGGATGAAGGGAGAGGTTGTAGACGTGCAGCAAGGAGTTCGTGCAGTGAAGGAATGCTGGAAGGGTGAGGGGAGAGGTTGTGGGCGTACAGTGAAAGGGTGCTGGAGAGGTTGTAGACGTGCAGCAAGGAGTTCGTGCAGTGAAGGAATGCTGGAAGGGTGAGGGGAGAGGTTGTGGGCGTACAGTGAAAGGGTGCTGGAGGGGTTGCAGGCGTTCAGCAAGATCATATACAGCGAGAGGATAAAGAAATGGGAGTTGTGTGTAGCCATGCGGTGTGGAGTGGGGGGAAGTTGTGGTGGCTTGTGGCCGCGGAGTGTAAGGAAGAAAAAGAATAAGACGGCACAGGAGGCGCATTGTCACGAGATTCCTCCAACACGTGTATACATTGCCTGAG
>NC_066511.1:13743444-13870944 GCF_024679095.1 Eriocheir sinensis
GTGGGTGACGTGCTGAATAACTTAATGCTCCGTTGCCATGCGTGTAAAATACCAAACCGATTGTCGTCTCTCCCATCGGCACGCCAACAAGGGATTATTAGAATGTCGTGTAGCATAAAGGAAAGGGGGTTACGATATCGTGTAGCTGTAGCACAAAGATAAGGAGTTACAGGATTATGTAGCATATAGACGGGGATGGAGGATGTTGAACAGGTGGTGAAAGGGTAAAGGAAGGAGGATTTTGCCCAATAGAGGATTATTACAATATCGTGTAGTATAAAGGAAAAGGGGTTACAATATCGTGGAGCTTAAAGACAAGGATTTTCAATATTGTATAGCATTATAGACGAAGGATGGAGGATGTACTAGAAGAGATGGTGAAAGGGTAAAGGAGGGAGGATTTTGTCGGTTTTGAAAAGAGGAGAGGAATAGGGAAGTGGGAGTTGGAGTTAAGTATAAAGTGCGGAGTATGAAGTAAAGTAACATGTGGAGTGCGAAGTAATGTAAAGTGAGTATTAGAGATAAGTGAATGATTATTGCTGGGGCGTGTGTGTGTGTGTATGTGTGTGTGTTGGTGCTTGTTTTGTGTTTGTGTGAGAGAAGAAAAAAAATTATATAGACAGATAAAGAAAAATAAAAAATAAATGAGAGAAAGTATAGACAAAAGGAAATAAAGAGGAAAAAAAGCATAAAATAGGAGATATGGTAGAGAGAGAGAGAGAGAGAGAGAGAGAGAGAGAGAGAGAGAGAGAGAGAGAGAGAGAGAGAGAGAGAGAGAGAGAGATACAGTCACTGTCACTTGAATACTAAAACCACAATCATAATATTTTCATCACCACCACCAGCACCGTAAAAACAGCCTCATTATATACCTACTAACTAAGTCACAACATCTAAATTGCCTATACATTCTTAATTCAAATACAGATGGTTTTATCACGACTACTATTGGCCATCTGAAAGTTTGATGCCCTCTCTGCAGCCTTTGTCTCCTCGGTGAATAAAGATCGAGTGACATTTTCTCCGCGTCTGCATAATTTACTCTTCCCCGGTGACTGCATTATTGAGGGTCTCTCCGCGCGCCGTCAAATGAGGCAGCAGCTCTGCCGTCGCGTGGTGTTCTGTCGAAGGATTTGCTTTCAGTTTTTACCGTCACACCCTGTCGTAACACTCAAGAGGATGTATAAAGTTTAGAATTCAGTTTGAAGGAAGGAAAGATGTGGTGTCGAAAGTTAGTCTTCGTGAATTGTTCTGTTCTGTTCTGTGAGTGTGAAAGAGAGATTTAGTATAGGAATTAATCTGAAGTATTGAAATAGATTTAGTTGGTTATTTAATATAGTGTTACTGTGGTATATTTTATGGAGTAGTTATGCGATTAATTACTTCCTTATGTTATTTATCATTATTACTATTATTATTATTATTATTATTATTATTATTATTATTATTATTATTATTATTATTATTATTATTATTATTATTATTATTATTATTATTATTATTACTACTACTACTACTACGTTATTATTACTATCATATTCATTATTACTATTATCATCCCTATCATTATTATTATTGAGACTTTCATTACAACAGTAGTAGTAGTAGTAGTAGTAGTAGAAACAGTACAAGTTAATATTAGTAACCAGAAACAGCACAAAACAAGTATATATAAATTCTCCACATTAATAATAAAACATTTAACAACAACATTTATCAGATCAGCGAGATTGATATGTTTTCACACAACCAACAAATTCTTCTTTTTTCAATATTTATCCTCTCGCCTTTGTGCTGTGCTTGACTCAAACTTTCCCGAACTTCGATTAGCGTACATGTGGTAGTATTATTTGCTTGCTTCATGACTTCATCCAGCTCGCCCTTTTGTCGTCGAATTTCCTTTTTATATTATTCAATGGCGAAGTTATCGGACCTGTCTGAGTCCTGCCAGACAGCCTATTACCGTCGGTTAGCGGACAGCTCGTCTATAATCTTCTTGCTTCCTTTGTGTCGGTAAATTCCACGGTGGTGTTTTTTTCTGCCTCAATAGCCGCTCTTGCCTAACTAAGTAAAGCGTAAGTCCGTATTATTATGCTGGTCTTGTGTGTGTGTGCGTGTGTATATAAGCCGTGTAAAGGGATGGGAGCTTGGTGTGTGTGTGTGTGTGTGTGTGTGTGTGTGTGTGTGTGTGTGAATTAATAGCTCATTTCAACGTTGTCTTTGTTCTTCTGACTGTGATAGTTTCGTCTTGTTGAAATCCGTGAAGAGAGAGAGAGAGAGAGAGAGAGAGAGGCAAATATTCCTTAATCTCATCAGTCTCACTACTCGTTAGATTCCATCCGAAGTTTTGGGTATTCACGAGCTTAATGACATTAGATTATAAGAAAAAACAACTGATCAAAGGGTCTTAGGAGTTCCCGTTTCATGGAAGCCCGACAGAGACGTGGATAAAGGGAATGGGTAGTAGCAAGATCTAAAGAAAGGTCTTTTCTTTAGACCTTGGGTAGGAGTAAATACAGGTAAATATTCGTTAATCTCATTGGCCACTATTCGTATTGGACACGAATCGAAATTTTGGTAAATGCTGTACTAACTTAATGTCTGTGTCTGTCTGTTAGGATGGATGGATGGATGAATGGGAGACGGATTTAGACACAGAAAGGTAGAATAAGAATGAGAAACAGTCTTATTTTGAAGTGGACTAACCATGGCCACAGAGGATGGTTATGTATATATGTATGTGTGTATGTATGTATGTATGTATCTCGTTATCATTAGACAGTCATCATAAACACGAACGTATTTGCAGAAAGAGAGAATGAGGGAACGAGAGCTTAAAAGTAACAGAATATATTGATGTTATCACTTCGAAAAAAATAACTTATAATTACACCACGAAAAAAGACGTTGATTACTAAGTTCATTTGGTCTTGGCGGGGCTTCGTAGTTGATTAAAACATGTAATTGGATCCTCAAAGTCGAGTTAAAAGGAAGAATAATAATCCCCAGTAACGTTCGTGCTCATTCGTTACACGTTGAGATCTTCCTTCGGCTCCGCCCACTGTGATCAGATTCAAGCCCCTTTCACACTTTGCTGACTCTGGGCCACGACAACCCAGCGACTCGGGGTATACGAGGTCTTGGGTGTGAAATGTTAATGTGAAAGGGTCGCACATGGTCGGTAAGAGGTCAAGAAACGATCGCCGGATGCTGATTCGGCACAGTGTGAAGGGGACCTAAAAGTCGCTGGGTTGTCGTGGCCCTGAGTCGGCACAGAGTGAACGGGGCTGTATTCTTACCGCTTGAATGCCACGAGGAGCACTAGGGTCATGCAGCAGACTGAGAGTGACTCCATTATCCTATTGAGACTCTTATTTATATTTACATTAGATTAGATCCTATTTAGATTTAAATTCCATTGTGCTATTTAGATTATTTTTTAAAGGTTCATCTATTTAAAAAATATCCCGATCTTTACTTATGGTCTGTTTTTCATGTTTTCTTTTCAACAACTCTCGAATTCGAGGAAATATATTTAGATCTCTTTCAAAAGTATCGCGATCTTTATATAATGTTCCAATTTTAGTATATTTTGTTTCAAATAAAATTTAAATTCGTGAAAATATATTAACGTCGATTTTCCCGAAGGTTAATCTGTTTCAATTGTATCTCGATCTTTTTATATGCTCCACTTTCCATATATTTTTTTTCCAATAAGTTTAAATTGAAGAAAATATATTTACATCGATTTTACGAAAGACTTATCTATTTCATATGTATCTCGATTCTTATTATTATGTTCTAATTTTCGCATATTTTTTTTCCAATAAGGTTTAAATTCGAGAAAAGAAATTTAAATTGTTTTTCACAAAGGTTTATCTGTATTAAATGTATCTCGACCTTTCCACACGTTTCACTTTTCATACATTTTTAAACTCGTGACATAAATATCTACATCAATTTTTACCCAACGGCTCCGAGGTCTAAGTGTTCTTAATAAATTCATCTCAAATCCCAAGGGCGCTGGTCACAAGGTTCCCCCCCTACACCCCTACAGTGACCCTCGGTGTATTGAATGACCTTGACCTCGGCGTAACAAGTCCTCTACACGTCTTTCTAAAGGTCTAAATGGTTACAAAGTCCTTGACATAAAAATGCAAAAAAAAAATGCATATGCGCGTGTTTGCCTCGACGAGTTATCTGAAAAGTGTCCTTACCTGTTAATTAACTCTCTCTCTCTCTCTCTCTCTCTCTCTCTCTCTCTCTCTCTCTCTCTCACTGTGGGTGTAGGCGGAGAGAGAGAGAGAGAGAGAGAGAGAGAGAGAGAGAGAGAGAGAGAGAGAGAGAGAGAGATAAAAAGAGAAAAGAAAGAAAGAAAAAGAGAATAAGAGAGATACAACGGCATACCGGCTTACAGAAAGTTAATATAAAAATCATCAACACCCGACTTGTCAGAAAGGTGAGGCGAGTGGCGGGTCGGGGCGCAGGTGGCGAGGGCGGGCAGGCAGGAACGAGTCTGGAGGTAAATGCCGCACACCCGAACCTTTAATATACGACTGCACTTTCACCGAGATTTCTCACTAAATAAAGTTAAGTAAAGTTTCAAACCTGATCTTCCAAGTAGTAAAAGTTCAAATTCTTCCCTCCCTCCTAAACATGAAACAGACACAAAAATAATAATAATGATAATGATAATGATAATAAGTCTCGTCGTGAATAAGGATTAGAGAGAGAGAGAGAGAGAGAGAGAGAGAGAGAGAGAGAGATTTAAGTGCATATAATTAAATACGAATTTCTTAAGAACATTTGTGTTTGGGAAAATATTTAATGGAGATATATATGAATGTGGGTTATACTGACATCTGATTTTCTTGTTTTTGTTTTTGTTTTGGGTGTAATTTAATCATCCCGCTCAGAAGTGTTGGTGTTAGTGTGTGTGTGTGTGTGTGTGTGTGTGTGTGTGTGTGTGTCAGTGAGAGAGAGAAAAAAGAAAGAAAGAAAGAACGAAAGAAAGAAAGAGGGGTAGAGAGAAAAAAAAGAGAAAGAAAGAAAGAAAAAAAGAGGGGGAGAGAGAAAAAAGAGAGAGAGAAAGAAAGAACGACTGAAAGAAAAAAGAAAGAAAGAAAAGAAAGAGGGGGAGAGAGATAAAAAGAAAGAAAACAAAAAAGAAAGAAAGAAAGAGAAGTGGAGAGAGAGAAAACGAGAGAAAAAGAGAAAAAGACAGAATGAAAGAAAGAAAGAAAGAAAGAATGAAAGAATGAGAGGGAATAAAAAAAAAGACAGGAAGCCCGATAACTCCAAGCAACTCCGGTGATAAAAGCATCCTCTCTCTCGGCCACCTGTAGCACCGGAAAAAAAATGCTATCAACACATGCCCCCGAGTCTTCAGAAAAGCAACCATCACTAAGGGTCGAAGTCTTAAACATTTCGGCGTCCAAGCACAAATATTTGACAAGGCTTTCGTATAGGAGTTTGGGGTATTTCCAGACACATATATGACAAGACTTTCGTATAGGAGTTTGGGGTATTTCCAAACACATGCTTGACAAGACTTTCGTATAGGAGTTTAGGGTATTTCCAGACACGGCTTTCGTATAGGAGTTTGGGGTATTTCCAGACACATATTTGACAAGGCTTTCGTATAGGAGTTTAGGGTATTTCCAGACACGGCTTTCGTATAGGAGTTTGGGGTATTTCCAGACACATATTTGACAAGGCTTTCGTATAGGAGTTTAGGGTATTTCCAGACACATATTTGACAAAGCTTTCGTATAGGAGTTTGGGGTATTTCCAGACACATATTTGACAAAGCTTTCGTATAGGAGTTTGGGGTATTTCCAGACATATTTGACAAGGCTTTCGTATAGGAGTTTGGGGTATTTCCAGACACATATTTGACAAGGCTTTCGTATAGGAGTTTGGGGTATTTCCAGACACATATTTGACAAGGCTTTCGTATAGGAGTTTGGGGTATTTCCAGACACATATTTGACAAGGCTTTCGTATAGAAGTTTAGGGTATTTCCAGACACATATTTGACAAAGCTTTCGTATAGGAGTTTGGGGTATTTCCAGACATATTTGACAAGGCTTTCGTATAGGAGTTTGGGGTATTTCCAGACACATATTTGACAAGGCTTTCGTATAGGAGTTTAGGGTATTTCCAGACACATACTTGACAAGGCTTTCGTATAGGAGTTTGGGGTACTTCCAGACACATATTTGACAAAGCTTTCATAGGGTTTAGGAGTTTAGGGTGTTCAGACACAGACTTGACAAGCCTTTCGTATAGGAGTTTGGGGTACTTCCAGACACATATTTGACAAAGCTTTCGTATAGGAGTTTGGGGTATTTCCAGACACATATTTGACAAAGCTTTCGTATAGGAGTTTGGGGTATTTCCAGACATATTTGACAAGGCTTTCGTATAGGAGTTTGGGGTATTTCCAGACAAAATTGACAAAGATTTAGAATAGGAGTTTGGGGTACTTCCAGACACATATTTGACAAAGCTTTCGTATAGGAGTTTGGGGTATTTCCAGACATATTTGACAAGGCTTTCGTATAGGAGTTTGGGGTACTTCCAGACACATATTTGACAAAGCTTTCGTATAGGAGTTTGGGGTATTTCCAGACATATTTGACAAGGCTTTCGTATAGGAGTTTGGGGTATTTCCAGACACATATTTGACAAGGCTTTCGTATAGGAGTTTAGGGTATTTCCAGACACGGCTTTCGTATAGGAGTTTAGGGTATTTCCAGACACATATTTGACAAAGCTTTCGTATAGGAGTTTGGGGTATTTCCAAACACATACTTGACAAGGCTTTCGTATAGGAGTTTGGGGTATTTCCAGACACATATGTGACAAAGCTTTCGTATAGGAGTTTGGGGTATTACCAGACACATATTTGACAAAGCTTTCGTATAGGAGTTTGGGGTATTACCAGGGATAGTCTTGTGACCCTGGTGGTAGTTTGACCCTTCTCCTGTAACATGAACTTAGAAAAACGGTAATTAGGATGCGACTGGTTTCCTTTACGGCCTTTGAAAATAGTTGATCTGAGAGGCTAATGCGTGTTAAAATAATTGCCTAAATACACACACAGAATAATCACAAGCAAAATAATAACAAGCCAATATTTCCCGGCCATTAAAATTACAACAATAATATGACGCGCAACGAAAATCAAACGAGAGAGAAAAGCAACCAAACAAAGACCTCAAAGTATAAATTAAACTCGAGCTACAAATGACTAGTAATAATAATAATCAGTTTTTGAGTCATTAGGGGAAATTAACATCCTCCCTCGCTCGGTAGTAATAATAATTAGTTAGTTAAATCGCAGACCATCGGAGGTTAATTCAAGGCAGTGCACTTAATGTTTGTTTGTTAATTGAAAATGTGTTGTTCCCGGACGAAGCTTTAGGGAATTAGTGAATGATAATATACTGTAAATCTGTGTTTGAAAGAGAGAGAGAGAGAGAGAGAGAGAGAGAGAGAGAGAGAGAGAGAGAGATGAACAGCCAGCCCCCGTCATGGCCACGAGGAACACGGCGTAAAATGGAGCTTTAAATATTCATGAACTCGGCCGTGGGGTGTGTACGGGCGAAGGGGATGACCACCACACACGCGAACCTCCTCCTCCTCCTCCTCCTCTTCCTCCTCCTTCTTGCTGCCTTTAATATGACGGTGAAAGCAGGTGAAAAAGAGCAGGACAAGGAAATGAGGAGGAGGATAAGAAGAGAAGGGAAAGGGGAAAGGACGGAACGGACAGAATAGCGAAGATATGCAACAAGAAACAAATGAGCTTGAAATGTTCCCCTTCCTTCATTTCCTTCCTCCTCCCTACTTCCTTTAACCTGAGAGTGAAGGAATGAAAAGAAAGGAGGAGAAGAAGAGTAATGTTAAGGAAGGACAAAAGAGCGAAGAAGTAAAGAATGAACAAGAAACAAATGAGCTTGAAATGTTCCCTTTCCTTTATTTCCTTCCTCCTCCCTACTTCCTTTAACCTGAGAGTGAAGGGATGAAAAGAAAGAAGGAGAAGAAGAGTAATGGGAAGGGAGGACAAAAGAGTGGAGAAATAAAGAATGAACAAGAAACTAATGTGCTTGCAACGTTCCCCTCCTTCCTCAACATCCTACCGCCTCAGTTCATTTAATAATCACGGTGGAAGCAAGCGAGAAGGAGGAAGAGCAGAAGGAGGAGAAGAGAAGGGACAAAAGAGCGAAGAAGTAAAGAATGAACAAGAAACAAATGAGCTTGCAACGTTCCCCTCCTTCCTCAACTTCCTACCTCCTCAGTTCACTTAATAATCACGGTGGAAGCAAGTGAGAAGGAGGAAGAAGAGGAGGATGGAGAAGGGGAAAGAGGAAACGAAAGACAAAAGAGAGAATTAGTAAATGTGGAACGAGGGACAAGTCTAGGCAGTTTTACAATCCCTTTACTGCCTTGCCTCCTTCATTCCTTCGTTAATACAGTGAAGGAAGAGGAAAAGGAAGGAACGGGAAGAGGGAAGAGGAAAGAAGGAAGGAGAAGGGATGAAAACAGTGAAGGACGCGAGGAAAAACTTGGAACAGGAGGAGGAAGGAAGGAAGAAAGGAAGGAAGGAAGATGAAAATGTGCAGTTTAAAATTTCCTCTTCCTCTCCTTCCTCCTCCTCCATTCCTTTGACATTACGATGGACACAGTTGATAAGAGGAGAATGAGAAGAAGAAAGAAGAGGAGGAGGAGGAGGAAGAGGAGGATAAGGAAATATACAAGGTTGAAACAGTTGAAAAGGAGAAGAGGAGGAAGAAGAGGAGGATAGGGAACTAAACATGGATGAAACAGTTGAAAAAGAGAAGGAGAAGGAAAGAGGAGGAGGAGGAGGAGGATAGGGAGATAAGTAAGGATGAAACAGTTGAAAGTAAGGAGGAAGAAAAGGAAGAGCAGAAGAGGACTGGGAAATATACAAGGTTGAAACGTTTAAAAAAAGGAGAAGGAAAGGAAAGAGGAGGAGGAGGAGGAAGAGGAGATGGAAAAAAAAAAAGGTTGAAACAGTTGAAAAGAAGAAGAAGAAGAAGAAGAAAGAAGAAGAAGAAGAAGAAGAAGAAGAAGAAGAAGAAGAAGAAGAAGAAGAAGAAGAAGAAGAAGAAGAAGAAGAAGAAGAAGAAGAAGAAAAAGAAGAAGAAAGAGGAGGAGGAGGATAGGAAACAAACGAAGCTAGACAAAATAATTATATGATTAAATTGAAACCAGAAACGAGGTGCAGGTTCATCCCCTTTCTCTCCCTTTCCTTCCTTCTTCCTTCCTTTAATAGTAAGAGCAAAGCAGGTTGAAAGCAGCAGCAGGAGGAGGAGGAGGAGGAGGAGGAGATGGGTGAGCAAGACTGAGAAAGGGAGCGAGTGAGTAAACGCCGTACGATAAACATGGTCGCTTAATGTTGGCACCCCCCCCCCCCCTCTCTCTCTCTCTCTCTCTCTCTCTCTCTCTCTCTCTCACACACACACACACACACACACACACGTACACACACACAGCAGGAAACAAAGACAAATTAAACTCGAGGAGGAGAATCAGAAAAACAAACCCGCGCTGAGGAGGAAGACAGAACAAAGAGCAGCGGATAACGAAATGCGGAGAAAGAACGAGAAGAAAGACAATGACGTGCGAACACAGAGAGAGAGAGAGAGAGAGAGAGAGAGAGACTCAGAGACGAATACGATTGATGAAAAGACGAAGGAGACGCTAAAACATTTATCTCCCATCTCTCTCTCTCTCTCTCTCTCTCGCCTCCCTCCTTGACCGAGCGAGCGAGCGAGTAGGTGACATGACTCGGTTATAATATGACTTAAATTGAAAGCAACGTGTTTACGAGGACGCACCTGAGCCCACCTTTACCTTTACCTGCCCCGCCCACCTTATAGGAAATCGACACCGCGAGATTGTCCCTCACAACACACGACCTAACGCCGCTTTGACATGAGAAAGGCGGCTAACACATCGATTTACTGGCAGAAGAAATAGCAGACTTTACTTCTTCGTCTTATTTTCTTATTCTTTCTGTCGTGTTTGCTTGCTCGTATTGGTTGGCCCGCCCCGTGTGGAGGAGGGATGAGGGTAAGGAAGAGGTTAGGTTTGAGGAGCGAGTCGCATGCATGTTTAGGTAGGTTGGGTGAGGAGTCTTTTGCGAGTTAGTAAGCCGCTCAGGGAGAAAATTGTGGGGGTCAATCAGGTCCATGCATGATAACGTGGCGACTTGTGTGTCATTCCTCCTGTCAAGCGAGCGAGTTGATTTCGTGTGTGTGTGTGTGTGTGTGTGTGTTGGGCATGCACATTTTATACCTGACAGCTTACAATGATCAACTCGTTTCTTTCTTTCCCCCTCGTGTCGGTGATGGTTTTGTCTTGTTAAAACTCATGTCGTGTCCGCACGCACTGTTGCCCAAGCTCTGCGGTTGAGTGTAATTTTGCAGCAGCACAAGTGTATATATATAACTCTTTTTTGCTCCCTCGTTTTATTATTCAGCCGCGTCGTGAGTGGCTATTTCCTCGCCGTAATTGCACGAGAATGCGTTGCCCTTTTCCATGCCCCGTGAATCAGCGGGGACGCGATGGCTGTGTTTTCGTCGCTGCATTACCCTTCCCCTTTACTTAGCCCGAGCGTCTTACTGATGGAGCCTTCGATTTGTCGGGCAGGATGTTTTTGCTTCCTACACTGTAATTGCATCGGTGGCGGCAGCGTCGGAGGAGGCGGTAGTCGACGGCGTGTAACTTGCAGGAACCTCGACTTCGTTCCTGGGCGCGTATTCTTTTAAGTATCGACACCTCAGATCTCCCGTTTGGAAAGCATCTCGTAGAAGTCCCTAGGCTTTTCATGGACTGTTTTGTGATCCTAGTGGTAGTTTCAGACGCCTTCTACACCATGAACAAGAAAATCACCCATGAAAGCCCGGGTAATCTTCTCTGTGGCCTAAGGAAATAATCGTAATGGGAGACTGATGCGTTTAAGAATAAGAATCCTGGGCCCGTTTTCTCTGACACTTTCCGCTTTCACGACGAATATTTCCAAAGGCCACGAAGGAGATTAGTAAGGTTCTCATGAGTGTTTATTACGTTCATGGTGCAGGGGCCTTGTCAGACTATCACTGGGCTCTTAAAACTACCCATGGAGATACTAAAATGACCTCTACTCAAGCCTTAGCAAACGTATGTGTATAAGCCCCGTAGTGTTTGAGAATATGCGCCCGCCCGGGGTCGTATTTTTAAACATTTTGCCGCCCAAGTGTACACATATTTGACAAGGCTTTCGTAGGCGTTTGGGGCATTTCCAGGGGTAGTTTTATGATCCTTCTGGTAGTCTGACCCTTCTTCAGCACCATGAACCTAAAATACCACTCATAAGAACCCGATTGATCTCCCTTTTGGCGTTTGGAAATAGTTGATGTGAGGGGAAGAAGCGCCTGAGAATACCGACCCTTGCTGCTAACCAACCCTCGCGTAGGTCTCACCGACAGCGACTCAAGGATCACCAACGCCAACACCAACACCCAAAGCAGCTTATGACTCCCTCTTGCCTCTTTAAAGTGCGTACCTTGAAGGAGAAAGAAGACTGCATCGAGTTACACCATTGAGGAGCGCAAGATAAGTGGCCATCATTGTTTCTTAAGGACGGGTTTCGAGGCTCACGATTCACTACTTCTCACTCGCCACGAACGCCGCCGGAGTGGAAGACGGAAGGTGCTCAGAGCGAGTCAGTTTGGGTGGATAAGCGAAGTTTTTACACCGCCGCTTTGCAGTGAGGAAAATTGCATGAGCTGTCTCGGCTTTGTAAATTTAAACCGCCATTGTGATAAGTTAGCTGTCATTCCCTTGTCTCCTGCCTACAAGTAAGAAAAGTTAATACACGTTTCAGTTTTTAGAAAGATAAGTAAATCAACTGATGAATTAACCCATCGACGTACAATAAGGTTCACTTGGTTTTATTTTCTTTGGCTATTAACTTACTGAAAACTTATTGAAACTTATTGAGCGCCAAGGAGTTCATGATTTTTTTTTATTTACAGCAAAGAAAGCAGCTCGAGGACAAAAATAAATCAGAACAAAAAGGCCCACTAGCACTGCTCCAATAGAAGAAGAGAGAGAAGCGTGGCCAAAAGAGAGGTCAATTTCGGAGGGAGAGAAATAAATTAAATTGATACATATTCAACCAAACCTCTAAATCCCGAACCTCAAGGCTTCGGGTTTCGAGATGATGATCCGAACTGATCGCACCTGCCGAACCCTGGTTCCCCCCCCCCCCTCCCCCGTGGGCTACGATTTCGACTCGGTAGTCCGCCGTCGGTTTTGGCATCTGTGTACTGCGTGTTGTGATGCGATGGAAACTTTGTGCCTTGTCCTGGTCACTCTGCATTCTTGTCTCTAATCTGTGACCGCCAAGAATAGATATAGCGTTCTTACTCTCGCGGACAAGTTGGAGCGATGCGATACACTATAATGACTAGATTGCGAGTCTAGGAGAGAAGGAACGATGAAGATGGCGGGGAATGCGTCTGCAGCTTCCATTTATCTCTCAAGATTTTACACTGACAATTCATTATCACCCATGGAGGACAGTCTAACCCGTTGTATACACACTTGATGGAACCCGAGTGAATAGTTTACAGACATGGCACTAAACGGGAAAGGAATGGAAGACTGATACCGTATTCACCTTTATAATGTGTAAAGGACCTTCAAGCACAGCCCCACACACACTGCCTCCCAAGCCTCCCACTTCAGGGTGAGTGATTGGTGTGTCCAGAATACACGTTCGTTTGTTTTTATGCTGTATTTTTAGTGGTGTCTATTGACTGTCTTGTATTCCTAGTATTTTGCTGAATATCGCATTGTTCAGAAAATGTGGATATGTTATTTATTTCAAAGACTTCACATGCTATTTATATATCGCGTAAAAGAAAATTGGGACAATTTACGGTAAAGATTCGTATTAGGTCCGTGCCAGTATCTCATAATCTACTTTATGAAACATCAGTATCTCTTCATATATCTTTTCTACAAACCTTCAACAGTCATGGAAACGCTTTGAAAATCCAATTCAAGGACTTTTTTTTTTACTCTTGAAAATATGGGATAATGTTTACGAAAGCACGTCGCCTCTGCTGGCCGCGGCGACACTGCAGCCGCCGCAGCCGCAAAATAGCTCGCAGAGGGCCTAGGGTCGGGGAGCATATTTAAACTACTCCAACCGAACTTTACGACCTACTAACGGGGGGGCTGCGCCCCCCTCGACCCCCTCATCTGGACTCCCCCTCATGTATATGTGACTTATTTCAGCGAGGAGGTATTTCTCGCAACACCCGCTGCAGTGTCGCCGCGGCCAGCAGAGGAGGTGACGCGCTTTCGTAAACATTATTCCCTATTTTCAAGAGTAAAAAAAAAGTCCTTGAATTGGATTTTCAAAGCGTTTCCATGACTGTTGAAGGTTTGCAGAAAAGATATATGAAGAGATACTGATGTTTCATAAGGTAGGTAATGAGATATTGGCACGGACCTAAAACGAATCTTAACCCAATTGACTGTTTCACCCAACCAACGATTTTCTGACGTGGTTCATGTTTTCCTGGTGATAGATGTAGTGAATTGCACGGTTTTGTACCTCATTTCCGTCGCAAATGTCTGCTTTTCGAGTTATGCCTCTTTTCAAGTTATGCCTATCCCCTGCCCTAATCGATCTTGGGGACCTGTGGGAACACGGGGTTTTTGGGTGGGGGAGCATGAAATCGACTAATATGCATTTCAAATGAGGTCGAGAAATCAACAGAATCACATTAGAACACCAGTGAAAAGGCATAGCCTACATTTGTTTTGAAGGGAGCGGCGGAGGCGGCCATTTTGAAGTAAGCAGTGTTGCCAACGATGTGTTGCCAACGATCCGCTGCGGGAGCGAGCATATAAGTGAGCAGTGTTGCCAACGATTCGCTACATTTAGCAAAAATACCTGCAGCCATGGGGAGGTGAGCAGCATTGCCATTTCTTTATGTTACAGCAAAGGAAACAGCTCAAAGGCAAAAAAAAAGGGAAACAATCATTTGAAAAAGGCAAAACTTAAGAATAACCACTCCAAACCAATATTCATAGTAATTTAGCACGCGAAAGAATTATTAATATAATGCATTTTCGTATACGCTTTACCTTGGGGAGGGGCCAGGGGGGCAAGCCTCTTTAATTATAGAGTTAGGTGGCTTGGATTTTCTAAGTCCATTGTTATTGTTTCACAAGCGCCTCTATGCACAGACTGAGCCTCATACCTGCCTTGCAGTGCACCCTACAAACTAGTTCCTAAGTCAGTAATATCCAAAATGCGCATGGATTATAACGATTTCGGACAAAAAAACGGTCTTTTAAGAGTTTTATGTTATTTTTTTCTCTATATTAAAGCAACTAATGCCACAGCTATTTGTATTTTCCAATACATTCGTAAAATGTTACTACGCGAGGGTATCAGCGGCGGCACCTAACGGTGGGTTCCTGAAGTCAGTTGTTTTCAAGCCGCCATAATGGATGGAAGGCCCGACACTCACTCCCTCAAAATATCCGTCTACTTTACCTTTCGGTAAGTGTTAACTGAGTATTTAACCTCTTTATTGGTGTGCATGTAGGTTGACAAAAGGACCGATTACTATCCCAGTACCGGGTCCAACAAAGACACGGGCGTGTCAAGTGTAACATATGGTGTGACAAGCACGTGTCAGAAAACAAACGGATATTGTTCAATGCGCGATACTTATAGTGGAATTTGAGTAAAATGGAGGCCAGGGTCATACGTAGCAGTCGGTAGGTCACTCCCGCGTCAGTTAACTCTTAAGATTTACCTTAAAAAATACCGCTAATCACTGCTCCTATAAAAAGGCGGCTGCAATATATATTTCGTCTAGTAAAGGTAAGGGATTATATATCGTTTAAAGGGGGTGGGGTTCCAGGGCCTTGGTAAGGAGAGGGGTCGAGGGGGGCGACCTCAGTTAATTAAGTCGTCAAGTTCGGTTGGAATAATTTAAATATGCTCCCCCACCAGAACCCCCCGAATTCTCACGGGTCCCCCAAGATCATTTTAATGATGGGGAGGGGGGTCGATGGGGGCGAAGCCCCCCTCAGTTAGCTAGGCCGTAAAGTTCGGTTGGAATAATTTAAATATGCTTCCACACCAGAGCCCCCCGAATTCTCACGGGTCCCCCAAGATCGTTATGTTTGGGGAGGGGAGGGGTCCAGGAGGGCGAAGCCCCCCTCAGTTAGCTAGGTCGTAAAGTTCGGTTGGAATAATTTAAATATGCTTCCACACCAAAAAAAAACTAATTCTCACAGGTCCCCCAAGAGCCCCCCTTGGTCCAGGGGGGCTAAGCCCCCCCTGGACCCCCCCCTACATGTATATGTGACTTATTTCAGCGAGGAGGTATTTCTCGCAACACCGGCTGCAGCGTCGCCGCGGCCGTCGCCAGAGGAGGCGACGCGCTTTCGTAAACATTATCCCCTATTTTCAAGAGTAAAAAAAAAGCCGCCTCCGCCTCTCCCACCAAAACAAATGTAGGCTATGCCTTTTCATTGGTGTTCTAATGTGATTCTGTTGATTTCTCGACCTCATTTGAAATGCATATTAGTCGATTTCATGCTCCCCCACCCAAAAACCCCGTGTTCCCACAGGTCCCCAAGATCGTTTAGGGCAGGGGATAGGCATAACTTGAAAAGAGGCATAACTCGAAAATTTGACATTTGTGACGAAAATCAGGTACAAAATCGTACAATTCACTACATCTATCACCAGAAAAACATGAACCACGTCAGAAAATCGTTGGTTGGGTGAAACCGTAAATTGACCGAAAATTGCTTTGCTATTTGCTCACTCTATTGATTATCTTGTATTCCGGGTATTTTTGTGACATTTCGTAAAGTATTGTTCGGAAATTGTGGATATTTGAATCATTTATAAAGCCTTACATGTTATATATTCACAGCACAAAATAAAACTGCTTCGATATGTGCAGAAACCCGAGAGCCACTTTTAAACCAGATTTATGTTATGTCCAGAACAACTTCGATTCAAAGACGGTAGAAAAACAAAACAGTAAATCTAAAGAACAACTACCTCATACATATCCTTTTTTATTTCCTTTCCTATCTCATACAAACTCGGGGACATGTGGGAATACGACTTTATTTATTTAGTTATTTTTGTTTATTTATTTGAGAAACAGTAGTCATTCAGATTAATCCAAACAACGAATCGACAAGTCTGGTTCGCGGTGATTTCTCTCATAACTGATTCTTTTTTCCTTTTCTTTGATCTTGACGAAGGTTTTATAATATAGCAGAATCTCTTTCGTCCACGTTGCGTCTCTTAGCACTCACCCATGAAGCCACAACGGGTGACTCAGCTTATCTTCGTTATATTCACACTTCAAGCAGGACTGTGACGGCCCGTTGGCTCAATTTACCTTCGTTGTTCACCTTCAATCAGGACTGTGACAGACCGTTGACTTAATTTATCTTCGTTCTTCATCTTCAATTTATCTTCGCCATTCACTCTTTAAAGAACAGTGTGACGGTCCGGTGACTCAGTTTCTCTTCCTTACCCATCTTCAAGGAGCAGTATGGCGGCACTTTGGCTCGGTCTATCTTCGTGACTCAGTGTGGCGTGACGACCCGTTGACTCATTCGATTTATCTCCGTCACTCTTCGTTTAGCAAGAGTGCCAGATGATGATAGCTCGTTGACTTCCTTTATCTGCGTTACTCTTCAATCACAAGGTTGTGACTCATCCATCTCCATTACTCTATACTCTCGGGTTTTAATAAAGTGATAGACGATTGAAAACTGGTGATTGATGTTCTCTCGTGTTTGTTCTACAGGTGCCCAAGTAGTATTAGCGATAGCCTGTGTATTATTCTCTGCACTTGATGAGAAGCCTGTTTGATCTTACAGGACCTTAAGCTAATATTATACAAGTCATCGGAAGGGTTAAATAATATGCTCGTTCCCTCATGCAGCAACCATCGAGGTAACGTGCAGGCAGGCTTCGTTGACACCGCCTTATTACGCTGTTTACACCTCTTGACGCAGACCCTCCAGTGTGTGAACGCCTCAGTGACTCGCGATCTGCATTCATGGCAAGCGGGCGTGTAGGCAAATCCCGGCTCAAGGCGGTGGCTGGCGCGGGTGTCATAATCGTTGGTCCCCGGCCCGTGTTTAGAAGCCCGGCCAACAATTACGTATCAGCTGTTTTTAATTATAGCCTTGGAAGGTATTGTTAGCCGCTGAGCCTGCCGTGTCGACAGTCTTCCTCGCTCATTCTTGTGGCTAGCCTTTCCACGCCAGCCAGCATGCACGCACCCACTCGCACCCTAGTTAATGGGCGGCAATTTGTAATACTGAATACAGCAGTGCGGATGTTGAATACTTTAATTCCGGTTATTCAGCCACTTTCCTGATAAAGTAATCTTCTTGCCTCTGAAATTATGGCCCTGTCGTTTCACTTTTAAAGCCGCGCCTTTCAGTGTCATTGTTTTACGAGGCGTTATCAGCAAGACGTGACGCGACACAACACACGCGACAATCACCGCCGATAAGACACGCCGCGATAGCAGGAGCGGCTGAGTGCGTGTGATTGATGGGCACGCTAGCGGGTAATCGGCGCACGGAATCTCCACTGCTGTGGCTTGGAGCGGAGGGCGAGCACGGGACTGAAATAGGTGACAGGAAAGGTTGATGATCTGACTTGCCGGAATATTATAACCGATTTTTATTTTGACCAGTGTCTGCCGAGTTACACGTTTAGCGACTGTTTGCTGCTGTGGTTTTTTTTTTTTTTTTTTTAGCTTTTTGCCCTTGAGTTGCCTCCATGCTGTAAAAAAAAAATAATGATAAAATAACAAATATGTGGAAATTATTGAACGTATTCCATTTTCAGGTATACGACTCAAAACCGGAATGTTATAACAGCATTTACAAATTACGACCTGCTTCTGTTCAGTTACATGCAGATAAGATGGGGAATTGTTGAACGCTTTCTATTTTCGGGTCATTGATTTAAAACCGGAATATTATAACAGCATTTTATTATGAGGTGCTTCTGTTCAATTACATGCAGATAAGATACTAATTTGGGGAATTGTTGAACGCTTTCTATTTTCGGGTCATTGATTTAAAACCGGAATATTATAACAGCATTTTATTATGACGTGCTTCAGCTCACATGTAGACAAGTTACTAACATGGGATATTATTTAACGTTTTCAATTTACGGTCCGGAAAAGTGCAAGATAACATTTTCTTTTCCTCTTCCCTGGAACAACAACAATTAATCATATTTTACGGCGCTGCGGTCTAATAAAGGTCGACTCCCGTTAGCGATCGACCTGCTAATGTGAGAAAGGTCGAATGATGTTTTACAGCTCTTCGGTGCTGCGACGCGCGTGACCTTGAAACCAAACAATGCCTGAGGTGACGTGAAAGAGGCTGCTTGTGATTGGCGGTGATGGTAGTGGTGGCGATGCGTCGGCCTACATAATTACTTTCTTTCTTCTTCTACAGTGTTTTAGTTGGTTGGTTAAGCGATGGGACCACGCCTCGTACACCCCCGGCAGTGCGGATTGCTTGTGACCGTTGTTGTGAAGATCTGTTCCCGGAGTGGACTTTTGTATAGCGCTTTCTTGCTCGTAGACTATAATTACCTTGGGGTTTTTGCCCTTTGCTGGAGATGAGAAAGTCGCAGGTCACACAGGCATAGAAGACGAGAGAGGAATACCTGCGCTGGAGAGGTCGTGCACAGCCAAGGTAGCATTTCCCGTCAACAAGTACGAATCCCACACCATCATAGCCTAACCTAATCAAACCTTAACTATCCGAACCAACTGGACACTGCGACAAGAATATACCGTCGGTCCCACTTACAAGAGGCAACTATTCTCTCACCACGAATAGCCTAGTCTACATCAAGCGTCCCTGCACAGCCATGTTTAATATTTAAGTTAAGAACACAGCTGAGAGAGGTCACTGACACGTTTAGTTGTAATTAATGAAACTTTTGATGTCCCGCCATGTTTGAAGAGGTCCATTAATAAAGAAAAGGCTTCGTGTGATATTTAGTGTAGTGGCTGTTAAAATATTTAGTTCACGCGCTTGGCTCACTGCAACGATTGAAGTCGAGGTTTCAGCAATGTTTTAGCGCGCTAGAAACGAGCTGTCCTAACGATAACCTTCATGCATTAGAGATCAACGTCGAGTTTTATACTTTTCCTTTTTTTTTTACGTTTTATATATCTTTGTTTTCATATTTGCATGCAAGGATGTGAAGGGATTGATTTGTAAAGGGAAATAGATAAATACAAAGACAGACAGACAGACGCACAGACACAGACAGACAGACACACAGACAGACAAACCCATAGACGGACAGACACATAGACGGACAAAGACAGACAGACAGACACACAGACAGAGACAAACAGACACGCAGACAGATTTCTAAAACATTACAAAATACCCGTTTTCATTCTATCCATGGTTAGCAGAATTTCTCCACTCAGTATTAAATATTTTACTGAAAACTTTTGTCGTTGTCGAACACTGAAGCTTACAGACACACACATCACACGGCATCGCATTAATTAACGTAGCAGATTATACAACTTTTTTTATCACCTTGGTATAATTACATTTTTGACATCAAACTAATCTAATCATCATCAGCCTCAGATTCTATTTAATATTATCCTTTTGGGAACCGTGGAAATTAATCTAAGTAAATCTCCCACACCTGTAATTTCCTCTCTCTCGCTGCTTTCACTGTAACCTCTCTATCTATTTTTTACCTCGCATTTTTTTTATCAATTGAAATATCCAGTGATGACAGTAATTGCACGTAAATGTAACAAAACACTAATATTAAAGGGCAATTGCGTGGGATATTGAGTATGAATTGTCTGACATTCTACAAAAGGTTTTATACGAAAGGTCAGCGAGAGAGAGAGAGAGAGAGATTTACATAGATTTACATAGAAAATCAGACCACACAGACCCCATGGTCCAGACTTGGTGGTCTGTCCTTAAACCTAAGTGATTTTACATTAATCAGAAGACTCCAAAACGTTGCATTTCTACTCTAGTTGATATTAAGTTGAAGGAAGTGACGGTCGAGCTTATTTTTGAAGGAGTCAATCGTGTTACACTGGACCACTGATGATGGGAGCTTATTCCATTCTCGCACTACAACGTTGGTGAAGAAAAATTTGGTGCAGTCTGAATTTACTTGTCTACATCTGAGTTTTACGCCATTGTTCCTCGTGCGCAAAGTGTCATCGATCATAAACAATGTTGATCTGTCTACATTCGTGAAACCATTAAGTATTTTAAAACATTCGATCAGTTTTCCTCGGAGGCGACGTTTCTCAAGAGAGAACATGTTAAGGGTAGAAAGCCTTTCTTCGTAGGATTTGTTGCGCAAGGAAGTGATAATTTTCGTTGCCCGACGCTGAACACCTTCTAATTTAGCAATATCCTTTGCATGGTGAGGAGACCAAAACTGTACCGCATATTCCAAGTGGGGTCTGACTAAACTGTTGTAGAGCGGGAGTATTACATCTTTATTCTTAAATAAAAGTTTCTTTTAATGAAGCCCAACATTCTGTTCGCTTTATTTGCTGCATCGATGCATTGCTGTGAGAATTTGAGGTTTGACGCGATTTTGACCCCAAGTCCTTGACGCATTGAACGCTTTTGAGTTTAACGCCGCGCATTTCGTAATCAAACTTTTATTCCTCGTTCCAACTTGAAGGACCTGGCACTTGTCTACGTTAAAGGGCATCTCCATCTATCCGACCAAGTTGAAATTTTGTGCAAATCCTCTTGGAGGCTTTGCCTGTCTTCGTCAGTGAGAACCGAGTTACCAATCTTTGTGTCGTCTGCAAATTTACTAATGCGGTTATTGAGTCCAACATCCACGTCGTTGATGTAAATAATGAAGAGCACTGGGCCAAGAACCGAGCCCTGAGGGACGCCACTAGTGACAGGCGCCCACTCTGAGTTAAATCCGTCAATCACTACTCTTTGTTGTCTGTTGCTCAACCAATTCGCGATCCATTGGTTTACCTGACCGTCAATACCTATTTGTTTTAATTTGTAAAGTAATTTATGATGCGGACTTTATCAAACGCTTTCTGAAATCAAGATAGACTACGTCCAGTGATTTGGTTACGTCATAAACAGTGAAGAGGTCGTTATAAAAGGTTAATAGATTTGATAGGCAGGATCTTTTGTTTCGGAAGCCATGTTGTGAGTCCCCAATTAATGAGTGGCTTTCAAGGTAACTCACAATTTTGTCTCTAATTATGCCCTCAAGTAGCTTACCTACAACCGAAGTTAGACTAATGGGCCTGTAATTACCTGGTACTTTTTGTCTCCTTTCTTAAAAATCGGTGTCACGTTAGCCTTTTTCCAATCTGAAGGGACAATGCCTTGTCGCAAGGACATATTGAATACGGTTGTGAGGAGGAGAGTATTTCGCTCTTTGTTTCTTTCAGCAGAGTTGGATATACTTTATCAGGTCCAGGACTTTTATTTGTTTTAAGTGATTTGAGGGCTTTAAGGACTTCATCGGGTTTTATTTCAAAGTTAGACAATGCATGCTCGGGATTTACATTAGTACTGGTGTTGGTGGTGGTGGTGGGAGGACTGTTATTATTAAACACCGAGGAAAAGTAATTATTTAATAGGTTTGCAACGTGTTGGCTGTCAGTCACTAGTGCACCGTCGCTGTTTATTAAAGGTCCAATTCCACTTCTGATCGCCTTTCTGTTGTTTATGTAACTGAAGAAGGATTTCGGATTATTTTTACAGTTGGCTGCAATATTTTCTTCATATCTAGAGAGAGAGAGAGAGAGAGAGGGAGAGAGTTCCGTCCCTTATTCCTGTCTATTTTACCACACACACACACACACACACACACCAGTTGCCCTACTATTACTTTTTGTGGCCAACTTTTTTTTACTTCCTCCTTTACTTCTTTTTTTTTTTTTTTACCTCCTTTCCTGTGAGCGCCGCGAGTGAGTCTTCGATAATAGAGAACGCGGCGCGGGGGGGGAGAGAGAGAGAGAGAGAGAGAGAGAGAGAGAGAGAGAGAGAGAGAGAGAGAGAGAGAGAGAGAGAGAGCGCCCTTTGTTCTCGTTCACTTGTTATGTGTTGAAGGCAAAGAGAAGAAAAGAGGAAAAAAAAAGAGTTCAATATTGTAAGTGAAGAGCGCGCGTGTGTGTGTGTGTGTGTGTGTGTGTGTGTGTGTGTGTGCTCACTTTCCAGGTCGCGGCGACTGAGTGAATGATGAAAGGAAGACAAAATAAATAGGAAAAGAAAAAAAAAAGAAAAAAAAAGAGTGCAGAATAGTGTCATCGGTGTGTGTGTGTGTGTTTGTGTGTGGAAGAGGGTTGTATGTAACTATGTGTGTGTATGTACGTAGAAAGAGACACAGACACACAGAGAGACAGACAGACGGACAGACAGAAATACGAAATAGCAGTTCAGAAAGTCTATAAAATAACATGAAAGGATATACAAGGTCGGAAAGGCAGATAGTCAGACAGATAGAGACAGCCAATGTGTGTGAGTGTGTGTGTGTGTGTGTGTGTGTGTGTGTGCGTGTGCGTGTGGAAGGAGAAGCGAAGTGAGGTGAAGAGTCAGTCAGTCGTGCATAAACAAACCCTGCTCATGTCATTCCTGCTAAGAGATCAAGCGAGAACATAAATCCCTGTCCACACACAAGATAAAATGAATTAGCACCGAGGGAAAGACCGGAGAGGAGAAGGAAGGAAGAAAGAAAGAAGGGATGAAGGGATACGAGATTTGAAGAATAATGGATTTAAACGTAACATTCCATCATCGTTACTGAAAGGCAATTACTTAGATGAGGATCACTTAGACTAATGGTTTTCAAGACGTCTGTGAGCTGTGAACGAGTGGGATTAGCGTGCTGGAAGTAGTAGTAGTAGTAGTAGTAGTAGTAGTAGTAGTAGTAGTAGTAGTAGTAGTAGTGGGAGTAGGAAGAGGAGGAGGAGTTTAGCAGAGTCAGCCTTCCCAAGAAATTGCTACACTGCGAAGTCGTTCAATCTTCGCGGAAACCCTCCAGTGACTTTCATCTCAGTTTTCCTCTGAAGCCTGACTGTCATCTTATTCTTCATCATCTCGCACCCACCACCTCTTTCTTCCCCACACTCCTCCTCCTCCTCCTCCTCCTCTTCCTCCTTCTCTTCTTCCTCTTCCACCTCATTTGTGCTTTACCTTTTCGTCCATGTCTCCTTTTTTTTGTCCTCATCAACATCTTTATCCTCTTCTGAAAACTTCCTTACTCACTACATCTAACTCCTCCTCTTCCTCCTTCACCTCCTCCCCCTTCTCTTCATCTTGTTCCTCTACCTCATTTCCACTATACCTGCCCATCCTTGTCTCCTTTTTCTTTTCGTCCCCATCATCTTTATCCTCTTCTAAAAACCTTTCTCACCCACTACACCTAACTCCTCCTCCTCCTCCTCATCATCATCATCATCATAATTCTCCTCCAACTCTTCATGTGTTTATCTTTAAGAACAACCTTGAGTAAACATATTTCTTAAAAGCCACATTCCGCACAATAGTTAATAGTCACCGAAAATTCAATCATCTATATTTTTTTCTTGCAATAAAGTGACATTTTTTTCACGAACTAGATTTTTTGGTATTTTTATGACTGTGGTGTTGGTGTCCAGTGGCAGAAGACAAGAGGAAGAAGAAGAGATTTAGGAGGAGAAGGAGAAGGAAAAGGAGGAGAGAACTGGGATTGGTTGAGTAGGGAGCATTGTGGTGGTTTCGGTTGCGGCGGCGGCGGCGGTGTGGGATTGAGAACAGGATCGAGTGAGTGGTGGACTGATGGTATCATAGTTGTGGCAGGAAGAGAAGAAGGAGGAGGAGGAGGATCTGAGAAAGGAGTCAGAAGGCTATTGCGAGTGTCGACCGCAGAAATACTTATGAGTATGCGCAAAAAAAGCAGACTATATTATATGACAAGAGTAATGATGATGATGATGATGATGGTGATGAAGAGGAGGAGGAAGAGTTACAAATAGTGGGTAATAAGGAAGTGTTTAGAAGAGGATAATGATGTTGTTGAGGACGAAAAGAGGGAAAGAAGGAATGAATTAAGGATAGCACAAATGAGAGGGGAGAGGAGGAGGAGGAAGAGGAGGAAGAGGAGACGATGATAATGATGAAGAGAATGATTAGTCGTAGTTATAATTATGTAGTGTGTAAAGAATGGTTTTTGAGAGCAAGAAGAGAGAGAGATTAACCAAACAGAGCAAGATAAGAAAGAAGAAGGAGGAGGATAATAAGGATAAGGACAGTTTTGTAATGAGTAAAGACAGCAGTAGAAAAAGATGTGGTGGTGGTGGTGGTGTTGATAGTGATGGCAGCGATGATAGGAAACCCGACAAGAAAGTGAAGGAACGAGTTGATAAAAGATAAAGATAGCGACAGCTGGCGTGTAATCTAAGGAAAAAACGGAGACAGCAACAGTGATGGAGGTGACAACGAACGAGTAAAAAGTAGGACAATGAGAATGTGGAATGAGGGGAAGGGAAGGAGAAAGGGAGGGAGGGGAACAAATGAAGAGAGAATGAGACAGTGAATTGAGGGAAGGAAGGAAGAGGAGGAGGGAGGGAGGGGAATAATAAAAGAAGAGAGAATGAGGCAAGGAGGGAGTCTAGTGTAGTGGAATGACGCATAGGTAAAAAAAAAACACTCTTGAAAATAAAATAAAAAAGAAGGGGAATGAACACGGAGATGAAGGGAAAGAGGATGAAGCTAAAACATATATCCTACACATTGCAGAATGATGTTACGAAATATCTCTTTAGAACGCAGAGTATAAAGGGAATGAACAAGAAGCGAAAAGGAAGGAAAGAGATGAAGGAAGCTAAATTATTTACCCACTGGAATGATGTTACGAAATTACTCTTAGAATGCAGAATTCAAAGATGAACAAGAAACGAAAGGGAAGGAAGGAGATGAATGGAGCTAAAACAAGTACCCAGTGGAATGATGTTAGAAAATTACTTAGAACGCAGAATAAATAGGAGATGAACAAGAAGCGAAAAGGAAGGAAGGGGATGAATGAAGCTAAAACAAGTACCCAGTGGAATGATGTTACGAAATGACTCTTTAGAACACAGAATAAAAAAAGATGAACAAGAAACGAAAAGGAAGGAAAGAGATGAACTAAGCTAAAACAAGTACCCAGTGGAATGATGTTACGAAATGGCTCTTTAGAACACAGAATAAAAAAACGATGAACAAGAACCGAAAAGGAAGGAAAGAGATGAACTAAGCTAAAACAAGTACCCAGTGGAATGATGTTACGAAATGGCTCTTTAGAACACAGAATAAAAAAACGATGAACAAGAACCGAAAAGGAAGGAAAGAGATGAACTAAGCTAAAACAAGTACCCAGTGGAATGATGTTACGAAATGGCTCTTTAGAACACAGAATAAAAAAACGATGAACAAGAACCGAAAAGGAAGGAAGGGGATGAATGGAGCTAAAACAAGTACCCAGTGGAATGATGTTACGAAATGGCTCTTTAGAACACAGAATAAAAAAAGATGAACAAGAAACGAAAAGGAAGGAAAGAGATGAACTAAGCTAAAACAAATACCCAGTGGAATGATGTTAAGAAATGACTCTTTAGAACACAGAATAAAAAAAGATGAACAAGAAACGAAAAGGAAGGGAAGAGATGAACTAAGCTAAAACAAATACCCAGTGGAATGATGTTAAGAAATGACTCTTTGAACGCAGAATAAATAGGAGATGAACAGGAAGCCAAAAGGAAGGAAAGAGATGAGTGAAGCTAAATTAAGTACCCTGTGGAATGATGTTACGAAATGACTCTTAAAATGCAGAATAAGAAGGAAATGAACAAGAAGCGAAAAGGAAGGAAAGAGATGACTGAAACTAAAACAAATACCCAGTGGCATGATGCTAGGAAATTACTGTTTGGAACGTATAAAATGAAAAGGGAACAAATACGAAGCGAAAATGAGTTCCCTATTAAATAATGTTACGAAATTACTCTCAAGACGGAAAAATTAAAAGGGAATAATCATGAAGTAAAAAAAAATGGAAAGGAGAGACGAAATTAAGTTAAAAGTTAAGTAAATAAATCAACAAAAGCTTTTACTGTTGTTGTTACTGATGGTGATAAGATAACGCCTCCCTCTCAACGCGCTCCCGGGCTTAACGATTCGCGCTTATCTCCCTCTATCTTATCAGCCTTTTTTTTTTCCCTTATCGCCGAAGTGTCTCTCTTGAAGCTGTTAATTAATTGTATTCAGAGTCCTTGAAGAGAGTATGAGACTTGCCTGCTGGAAAATTTGTGTATATATTAGTTTTTCTTGTTCTTTTTGTTCTTGTTGTTTTTCTTTTATTTCTTCTTCATCCTGTTTTTCTTCATCCTCTTCTTCATTCTCTTCCTATTTATCCTCTTCTTCAGCAGCTTCTTCTTTATCGTCCTCTTCGTTATCATCTTCATTCTCCTTTTCCTCTTCCTCTCTTCTTCATCCTCCTCTTATTTATGCTCTCATTCATTCTCTTCTCCATCTTCCCCTTCTCCTTCATCTTCTTTATTATCCTCTTCTTCATCATCATCTTCTTCACCCTCTTGTATTTCTCTTCTTCATCTTTATCCTCTTCTTCTTTATCCTCCTTTTTAATTAACCCTCTTCTCCATATTCCTCTTCATCCACCCCATCTATCAGTCTAAGACAACCAATTATACTCGTTAGTTTCTTCTTTCATTTTACCCGAAACAAAACAATCTGACTGAGTGGGTTTTTTTTTCCTTCTCGTTACTTGCCATCTTTCACAACATAAACAAACACTTGAGATGCTTGCAAACGGCTTCTTCACAAACCTAAAAAAAAAACATATCTATCTTCTCATTACTTATCTCCTCTGCCTGATGGAGGGCGCATTAAATATATATTTCTTTTACTTTCTCGAGGCGATGAATCACTCTGCCATTATTCAAGAGAACTAAATAGCGGGTGGTAAAAAAAAAATTGAGTTAAGATTGCACGGATTGTGAAGTGAAGAAAGGATGACTTGTAATGGAGGAGGAAGAAGAAGAAGAAGAAGAAGAAGAAGAAGAGGAAGAGTGAGAAAATAATAATAATGTCGGTGTGTGGCAGACATGACCCAGGGCTGAGGCTCGCTGCTTTGAGGATGATGGAGGACGCGGGTAATAATCATGAGCAAGCCTCGTTTGTTGCCCCTGACAGCCCCTGACGGCCCATGCACCACCGGGACGAGGGGCGGGGCGGGGCGGGGCGAGGCGGGGCAGCTACTGGGTATACGAGCTAATGTGTGGCCCCGCGCGGCACTCACGGCCCAAGCGAGGCGGACGGATTTACGATGCCGTGTTGCTGATGGTGCTCCTTGCAGTCTATTCCTTTTTTTTTATATATATATTCAGTCTTGTCTCCTTGTCGTTAGCTAATTATTATTCGTTAGTCCTTTTCCTTCTGTGATTTGTTTACTCTTCTTAGTTTATTACCTATTTGTTCGCATATGAAATTGTTTTCTTTTATTGACTCGCACGTTTCTTCATTATTATTCTTGATGTTTTCGAAGGCCAATCTTGATTCATCCAACATATACGTAGTGAAGAAGGCTTAGAAATTTGTGACCTATTCAATGTTTCTTCGATATGGTTAAATCAAACATTCTATATTGTAAAAACTGGTAAAAAGTCTATCCTCTTCCCTGATGGTCACGCTGGCCTATATCTGTCCCCACCTGAAGAGAGCCGCACATTTTCCTTTCGGTCGCCAAGGTGTCTGTCTGCTTTGAATAAATTCATTAGTGTTACTTCAATGCAAGTTTCAGGAAGGCCGCCACTCACTACCACAGCTCCTTTCTTGACAGGTGAAGTTGTTCCGCCGCGCACCTGGAGAGCCGGAACACCTGTCGCTCGGGGAAGGTGGTGGTGGTTGCGGCGGCGGTGGCGGCAGCGGTGGCGGCGAGGGCGACGGAGCATGGCGGTGAAGTGCCGATAAAAACCAGCGCGTGGAAAGCATTCATCAGGAAGGTTGCCGGGGGGGGGGGAGAAGGAGAGGGAGGGGGAGAGAGAGAGAGAGCAGAAACAACAAGAACGACAATGACGAAGACAGCAACAACAAAAATAACAGCAGCAACAGCAACAGTATAAGAACAACAGAAAAAAGAAAAGAAAAAAAGCAAAAGAAAAGAAGAAAAACAAGAAAAACAAGACCACCACCACTACCACCACCACCAACAACAACAACAACAACAACAACACCTGGCCAGCGGGTGATTACAGGTGGGTTAGCCTCGTATTGCCTAATGAAGGTGTGCACGTAACCTGTCTTGTGATGACCGACGCCCGCCGCTAAAGACTGAGGGAGGGAGTGAACGAGAGGCAGTGAAGATGGAGTGAGGGTGAGAGTGAGTGAGTGAGGGAGGGAGGGATTGAAGGAGTGTGTGTGAGAGTGAGAATGAGGAGGGAGGGATGGAGGCAGTGGATTAGTGAATGAGAATGAGAGGGAGGTATAGTGAACGAGAGGCAGTGAAAAGGGAGGGAGGGAAGGAAGGAAGGAGGGAGGTAAGGAGTGTGTGTGTGAGAGTGAGAATGAGGGAGGGAGGGAGGGACGGAGGCAGTGGATTAGTGAATGAGAATGAGAGGGAGGTATAATGAACGAGAGGCAGTGAAATGGGAGGGAGGGAAGGAAGAAAGGAGGGAGGAAGGGTGAGTGAGTGTGAGTGAGGGAGTGAGTGTGAGGAAAGGAGTGTATGAGTGAGTGAGAGAATGAGGGAAGGAGGGGGGGAGTGTGTAAGAATGAGTGTGTGAGTTACCGCCGCCTGAGAATTGTTTGTCTGTCTGTCTGCCTCTTCTGCGTTCTTCAAGTTATATTTGTGAATTCCTTATCTGCTATATTTCCTTTCTAATTGCTTTTTACCCTTTTCCTTTCTCTATTTATTTATTTTCTCTTTAAATTGTGTGTTTTCACTTATTCATTCAAACTTTCTGTAAAAACTCCACTCTGGACGATTCTGGGCATATTCCTCCTACTTATCCCACCTCTGACTTCTTTGCCTGTTATTAAGATTCTTAAGAATGATGTTTTCTATCCCCTCTCTGGCCTCAACTCTCAGAAGGCTTATGGACCTGATGGAGTGCCTCCTATTGTCCTTAAAAACTGTGCTTCCGTGCTGACACCCTGCCTGGTCAAACTCTTTCGCCTCTGCCTGTTAACATCTATCTTTCCTTCCTGCTAGAAGTACGCCTTCATACAGCCTGTGCCTAAGAAGGGTGACCGTTCCAATCCCTCAAACTACCGCCCTATAGCTTTACTTTCCTGCCTATCTAAAGCTTTTGAATCAATCCTTAACCGGAAGATTCAAAAGCACCTTTCCACTTCTGATCTTCTATCTGATCGCCAGTATGGGTTCCGCAAGGGGCGTTCTACTGGCGATCTTCTTGCTCTCTTCACTGACTCTTGGTCATCCTCTCTGAGCCGTTTCAGTGTAACTTTCTCAGTTGCGCTAGACATATCGAAAGCCTTCGATAGAGTCTGGCACAACTCTTTGCTTTCTAAACTGCCCTCTTACGGTTTCTATCCTTCTCTGTTCCTTTATCTCCAGTTTCCTTTCCGGCCGTTCTATCTCTGCTGTGGTAGACGGTCACTGTTCTTCCCCTAAACCTATCAACAGTGGTGTTCCACAGGGCTCTGTTCTATCACCCACTCTCTTCCTGTTATTCATCAATTATCTTCTTTCCATAACAAACTGTCCTATCCACTCATACGCTGATGACTCCACTTTGCATTATTCAACTTCTTTCAACAGAAGACCCTCTCAACTGGAATTACAAGACTCCAGACTGGAGGCTGCAGAACGCTTAACCTCAGACCTTGCTATCATTTCCGATTGGGGTAAAAGGAACCTTGTGTCCTTCAATGCCTCAAAAACCCAATTTCTCCACCTATCAACTCGACACAATCTTCCAAACACCTATCCCTTATTCTTCGACAACACTTAGCTGTCACCTTCTTCAACACTAAATATCCTTGGTCTATCTGTGGGGTTCTTGAAAGGTCTGGACTTCCGAAAATCCCGTAAATTCTCAGCAATAAAAATATAAAATAAAATATCTGAAAATTGAGTTCTCAGACTCACAGCCCCTTCTAGTCACTTATTATTTATATGACCAGTCACACTACTCATAGGACAAGCAAAGACCAGATGAACCTGCTCTTAAGTTTATTTAAAGCAACAAAGAAACTCGCTGGAAATTAAGAAATAATTAATTAATTCCAGGCACACAGCAACCTAGCTATCTATCTTAAAACATCCTATGCAAATAGAGTACTTAACTGGAGATGGACGAAGCAGAAGCCACACCTGGTTTACCGCGAGGTCCGTTCGGCACTGGAGTCCTTCTGTCCTCTTCTCGTCTTCCAGCAACAGCCCGCCTCTCGTACCTTACCTCCAAGGGCTTCCCTCGCCAGCAGTACACAGTCACACTGACTTGTGGATACTACAAGGCTGGAAGGACCACCACGAGAACACGCGTGGCGCGGAGGTTGTGAGGACGTCTTGTCGCGATGGAGTCTGGGAGGAAGATGGCGCGGGGAGCGGGCAAGACCCACAATCCTTCAGCGCCCCGGCCGCGGTCAAGATGCCAGCTCTCGCCACACTGACATCTCGTTTTCTGTGTAACACTTACACTTAACGCCCTACGGCTATGGATTATTATTTATTAATAACCTAACACATGCACTAGGTAATAGTGGGTCATGCATCCCACACATAGCTCAGCTTTGGCAGAACTGGCGGGGACTCCCGCGATATTTTTCCACGGGCTAATCCTTGAATAATGAAATCATGACACTATCCTTAGCTCAAAATTTCAACTGGAAACTTCACACCTCTCTTACTAAATCAGCTTCCTCGAGGTTGGGCGTTCTGCATCGTCTCCGCCGGTTCTTCTCCCCCTCACATATCCTTTCCATATATAAGGGCCTTGTCCCCCCTCATATGGAGTATGCATCTCACGTGTGGGGGGGTTTCACTCACACAACTCTTCTGGACAGAGTGGAGTTTAAGGCTCTTCGTCTCATCAGCTCTCCTCCTCTTACTAACAGCCTTCTACCTCTTAAATTCCGCCGCCATGTTGCATCATTTTCTATCTTCTATCGATATGTTCATGCTGACTGCTCTTCTGAACTTGCTAACTGCATGCCTCCCCCCCTCCCGCGGCCCCGCTGCACACGACTTTCCACTCATGCTCATCCCTACACTGTCGAAACCCCTTATGCAAGAGTTAACCAGCATCTCCATTCTTTCATCCCCTTCACTGCATGGTAAACTCTGGAACAGCCTTCCTTCGTCTGTATTTCTTCCTGCCATTGACTTGACCTCTTTCAAGAAGAGTGTACCAAGACACCTCTCCATCCGAAATTGACCTCTCTTTCGGCCACTCTATACTTATCGCTATATGGGAGCAACAGTTAGAGGACTTTTTTTTTTTCATCTTTTTGTTGCCCTTGAGTTGCTCTCTGTGCTGTAAAAAAACATATATTTACCATTTTACTTTCTCTATACTCTCTAGCGCGAGCTACTTCAATTTACCTTCTTTTCTTTCCCTCGCATTTGTATTATCAACGAAGATCCTCTCGCTGTTAGGCAATCAGTGTGTCGGATGATTAAGACTGGCAGGAAGCAAGGACACACAGACGGAGAGTAATTAGTAGACGCTACAACTTTTATATTTTTCCTCTACTTGCCGCTGTGAACAAGGCGATCCGAACTTAACTGAAGACTCGGCCTCAAAGGTTCCCGCGAGCTATACCGGAAAGGAGAAAAACTAGACAGACGATGCAAATAAGGTTAATAAGATAATCGGATGAGAGGAGTTGAGTTGAGGTGGAGACAGGAGTGTGTGTGTGTGTGTGTGTGTGTGTGTGTGTGTGTGTGTGTGTGTGTGTGTGTGTGTGTGTGTGTGTGTTTCTGTGGGTGTGGGTTTGTGAATGTGGGGGAGTGTTTGCTTGTTTGTTTGTATATGTGTGTGTGTGTGTGTGTGTGTGTGTGTGTGTGTGTGTGTGTGTGTGTGTGTGTGTGTGTGTGTGTGTGTTTCTGTGTGTGTGTGTGAGAGAGAGAGAGAGAGAGAGAGAGAGAGAGAGAGAGAGAGAGAGAGAGAGAGACGAAAACACAAACAAAAACAAACAAGACCTCAGAGACACGAAAAACATAACAAAAAACAAACAAAAAGCAAGAAGCAGAAAAGATACAGAAGCAGAAAAAAGATAATGAAGAGCAAATACAAAAGTTACCGGACGAAACTATATGTAGCAAACTCCGGCGGCTCTCCAGATGACGGGGTTGGCAGGGCTCAGCGAGGGTAATTTGTTCATATCTTTTGTAACACGCTCATTAATAGGGCGCCGGAAGGTCTGCTGGGGGAGCTTCACCTTGGTGGCAGGTGCATAAGCGCTCAGGTATGTGGGGTGTGTGCGTCTGTGTGTACGTGTGTAGTCAACAGTAAGAACAGAGAAAAAAGGAATAGGAGAAAGATGAAGCTTAGCAAGAAATGAGAAAGATGATGATGGGGAAGAACGTGAGGGAGAGCAAGGAAGAAAAGAAGCGGAGGAGGAGGAGGAGGAAGAGGAGGAGAAGTAAAGATGATTTAGAGGAGAAACGTGATGACAGGAAGGAAAAGGGAAACGGAGGAGGAATATATGAAGGAGGGAGAGGAGGAGGAACAGAGGAAGTAGAAAAAGGAAGCCAAAAGAAGAGGAAGAGGAGGGGAAGCAGGAACATCATAATCAAATCACCTGTTCTTCTTTACCTTCCTCCTCTCTGTATGTGACGGAGACGAGCACCGAAGCCACGCGCACTATACCGTATGCACCCAATTTTACTGACTTAGTCCTCTCTACCGCTTCATTTTCCTCCTTCTTTCTTTCTATTCATCTTCATCGCCCTTTATCTGCGTTTTCTTCTCTTTCTCTTCTCTTTTATCTTCCAGTTTGTCTTTCCTTTTCCTTTTTCTTCCTTCCTTCCTTCCCTGCTTACGTATTTACTCCTCTCTCTTGCTTCCTCCTCCTCCTTTTCTTTCTATTCATCTTCATTGTCCTCTCTCTGCTTTTCTTCTCTTTCTCTTCTTTTGTCTTTCCATTTGTCTTTCCTTTCCCTTTTTCCTCCTCCTTCCCTTGCTCTTCTTTCTTCTCCTCTTTCTCCTTCACCTTCGCCACTACCACCACTTCCTCCTCTTCCTCCTCCTCCTCCTCCTCCTCCTCCTTTGCTTCCTTTTTCCTTCCTGTCATCTTCCTCTTAATTATTTTCTCTGCTTCCCATTCTCTTTCTTCTCCGCTTCTTTTTCCTTCCTGTTCCTTCTCTTCATCTCCCTCCTCTTCCTCCTCCTTCGTATATTCCTCCTCGGTTTCCTTTTTTTCTTCCTGTCATCTTCCTCTTCTACATCGTCTTTACTTCCCCTCCTCTTCCTCCTTCACTTATTTTTCCTTTCCCTCATCTTCTTCCCTATCATTATCTTCCTTCCCTTTCTATTACTAATCTTTATCTTCCTCCTATTCATTTTTTTTTTAGTTTCCTACATTCTTATCTTCCATCATCTTCCCTGTCATGATTTTCCTTCTTATTCTCCTGCTAATCTTCTCCTTCCTTCTATTTTTTTTATCTCTTTCCCTTCCTCTTTCTCTTCTTGCTAATATTCCTCTTCCTCCTCCTCCTTCTCCTCTTCCCTTTATCTCTTTCCGACATCCTCTCTATCTCTTCTTGTCAATCTTCCTCTTCCTCCTCTTTCTTTTATCTCTTATCTACATCCCTTCTTTCCTCTTTTCTTATACCTACCATTTCTCTCTTCCTCTTCCTCTTTCTTTTATCTCTTTTCTCCTTCCCTTCTCTCCTCTTTCTCTTGCTCTTGCTGTCTCCCTCCTCCTCCTCCTATTCCTTTTAACTCATTCCTCCCTCCTCCTCCTCCTCCTCCTTCTCTTTCTTTTATATCTTTCCTACATCCTCTTTCCTTCCTCTTTCTCTTCTCTTCTTGCTTCTGTCGCCTCCCTCTCCCTCCTCCTCCTCCTCCTCCTATTCCTTTTAACTCATTCCTCCCTCCTCCTCCTCCTCCTTCTCTTTCTTTTATATCTTTCCTACATCCTCTTTCCTTCCTCTTTCTCTTCTCTTCTTGCTTCTGTCGCCTCCCTCTCCCTCCTCCTCCTCCTCCTCCTCCAGGTGCTCCTCCTCCTCGTCGTGTTGAGTCGGGGATTTGCCTCAAGACTTTCACCACCGCCGACTTCTTATCACCATTTCAGTGGGTCAGTGTGGAGTGACGTGTCGGGGCCCATCAGCCGCCTCCTCCGTCCCTTCCCCAGGCGGTGCTCCGGCCATGTGTTGGTGGACCGAACGAGCGTCTTAAAGGGAACAGGTTGAGGCGGACAAGGTGGCAGGGATGTCGAGGAAAGGAGGGAACGAGGAGGAGGAGAGGAAAGGAACCGTGGGAAAACGAAAGAGGATAGGAGAGTAAGAACGTATGGAAGAGGAGAGGATTAAAAGAGAGAGAACGTAGGGAGGAAAGAGAGGGAGGGAGGGAGGGGAAAAGAGGGAAAAAGAAGGGGAGGAGACTGGGAATATGGAGGGAAGGAATGATAGAAGAAGAGATAGGAAACGTAGGGAAGAAGGTAAGGGAAGGAGGACGAGGAGGAGGAAAGGGAAAGGGGAAAAAGAGAGAGACTGAAGGAGAGTAGGAGGTGTGAAAAAAGGGAAGGACTGAAGAAGAGATAGGGAACGTAAGGAAAGGAAGGAAGGAGGAAAAGAGATAAAAAACGAACGGAAGGAAGGAGGAGGAAGAAAGTAGATATAAGGAGAGGCAGAGAGAGGAGGTAAAGAAGGAAGGAGAGAAAGAAAGGACAGAAGGGAGAGAAAAAAAGGAGAGAGGAGAAGAGAAAGGATAGAGATATATACAGGAAAAAGTAGGGAAATGGAGGAGGAAAAGAGAGAAAGGAAGGAGGGAGAGAAAGAGGTAGGCGCAGAAAAAATGGAGTGGGAGAGAAGGAAAGGAGGAAAGGAGGGAAAGAAAAGGAGAGAAAGGAGAGCAAGGAAGCAAGCAAGGAAGCACGCAAAGAGAGAGGGAGAGCGAAAGCATTACCCCAAGGAAGAGCGTGTTGGGGCCCAGTTTGCGGGTCGTTTGATGCTATTGTTTTGGAGTCGCCCAGGTGAATTATTGCCGAGGAGCTGAGCGGCGCGCGTGTGTGTGTGTGTGTGTGTGTGTGTGTGTCGTGATGCTTCGCTGTTTTCTTCGTGGTTGTCAGATTATGTGTGTCTGTGTGTGTGTTTGCGTGCTTTCTGTGTTTTTGTGTGTGTTTTGTGTTTCGTGTTTGTGAAGACTTAACATAAACAGGGATAAGAGGTGACATTTGAGGGTCTTTATTGTTTATGCGTGTGTGTGTGTGAGGGAGGGAGAGAGGGGGAGGCTGGTAGTGTGTGTGTGTGGGGGGGGGGGTAATGTGAGTGTGACTGTGTGTGTGAGAGAGAGGGTGGGAGAGAGAGGGTAGAGTGTGTGTGTGTTTTTGTGTGTGTGTGTGTGTGTGCGTGAGCGTGTGGTTAAACACACACACACACACACACACACACACACACACACACACTATATTATTAACTGTTATGAAATACGCCAGACATCACACGCTTCATTTAATCCTGTATGATAATATATAAAAAAGATAAACATAAATAAAAAAAACAGCTAAGAACAAAGAGACAAAATACACACACACACACACACACACACACACACACACACACACACACACACACACACACACACACACACACACACGCACACAGAAGCACCAACAGCAGCGAGAAAGTTTAAACAGTTTTCTCGTCCTGGGGGAAGGAAGGGGATGAAGGAGGAGGAGGAGGAGGAGGAAGGAAGGAAGGCAGAACAACAACAAAACAACAAAACAAAACAAAAATAAGAGTGGTCGAGACACAGGTGGTAATTTTCTCGGTTTAATGTAATTCAGTGCCGCGCCAAAGGGATTTCTGTTGTTTCCTCTTTCTCTTTTTTTTCTTTCTTTTCTTTTCTTTTTTTCTTTATTTCGTGTATCATCTTTCCTTGCCTCTTAAAAAAACTCTCTCGCTGATTCTCCCTTTTTATTCTTTTTTTTGGGGGAAGTGAACTTTCTCTTTTTTTCTCTCTTTCTCTTAACTATTCCCAGGTGTACATCCACACTTATGAGAGAGAGAGAGAGAGAGAGAGAGAGAGAGAGAGAGAGAAATATAAGCCAACACACAATATACACGATCCAATATCACATAGGTATATTCCTCGTCTTCTGCTTCTTCTTCTCCTCCTCCTTCTCCTTCCTTCTCCCTCTCCCTCTCTTTCTCCTCCTCCTCCTTCTTCTCCTTCTTCTGTTTCTTCTTCTTCTTCTTTATGATTCGTCCTCAATCGAATTTTGATCCCGAATCTTAAACTTTCCTTTAACGTCCCACCAATTTTCCGCTCGTCTTTTCAGGGACTCCAGCGTTCAGCCGGTATTAGGTTCTTTTAAAGCCGTGTTCGGGTTCCCGCCGCCGCCGCCAGTCAGGAAGGAAGGAAGGAGGGAAAGGAAGGAAGGAAGGAGGGAGAGAAGGAAGGAAGGAAGGTTACTGGGCCGCGTTCTTCTTTGCCTGCTATTGTGATTTCTTTTCTCTTCCATTTTCTCTTTTTTTCTCCTTCTCTTTTTCTTTTTATCATCTTTTCTTTTTTCCTTCTCATTTCTCTCCGTACATCTCTTCTATTCTCTTGTCTTCTTTACTTCCCACTAAACTCTTCATATATCTTCTCTCTTCTCTTCTTTCTTTCCTCTCTTTTCTCATTTATCTTCTCTCTTTCTCTCTCTCTCTCTCCCTCTCCTTCGCTGTTATCGGTTGGCTGGTTTCTGCGTCTGTCTGTCTGTCTGCCTGCCTGTCTGTCTGCCTGTCACTCCACCACAACGATAACAATGCAAACATCTATTTTTTTATCCTTCCACTCTCTCTCTCTCTCTCTCTCTCTCTCTCTCTCTCTCTCTCTCTCTCTCTCTCTCTCTCTCTCTCTCTCTCTCTCTCTCTCTCTCTCTCTCTCTCTCTCTCTCTCTCTCTCTCTCTCTCTCTCTCTCTCTCTCTCTCTCTCTCTCTCTCTCTCTCTCTCTCTCTCTCTCTCTCTCTCTCTCTCTCTCTCTCTCCGCAAAACAGTCTTTTATATTCTTTCGTTCCAGACTTCAATATTTATTTTTTTCAGCCTTTCAACGTAACACTAAAAAAAAAAAAATCCGTCCCTTCATTGCACTAAAATACTGTGACAAAAAGTTTCGTTATATTTTTTTTCTTTTTCTTTTTCTTTTCTTTTTCTTTTTCTTTTTTTTATTTCTTTTTTGGCTTCATCGTCACAGTGTGTTTTATCAATTATCTGTGAGACTTAATAGAAGTTCATTGCATTTTTTTGTTTGCCTTGTTTTTTTCTGTGTGTGTGTGTGTGTGTGTGTGTGTGTGTGTGTGTGTGTGTGTGTGTGTGTGTGTGTGTGTGTGTGTCTTCCTTCTCTCTCTTTTTCTCTTCCTTTTTCCCTCTCTTTCCCTCCCTCGGTTTGGCCTTTCCTCCCCCTCTCTTTCTCTTCTCTCTTCTTTCCCCTTCACTTTATCTTTCTCTTTTTATCTTTCTTTCCTTCTCTTTCATCATTCCCCTTTTCCTCATCTTCTTTATCGTATTTTTCTCTCTTTCTCTTCTCTATATTGATCTATTCCGCCGCCTCCTCCTCCTCCTCCCTCTCCTCCTTCTTCTCTTCTTGGTTGGGCCTCTCTACTGACTTCTCTTTTCTCTCATCTCTCCTCTCTTTCACTTCAGTTTTCTCTCTTTCTCTCCTTTGGGTTGATCTCCTCTTCCTCCTCCTCCTCCTCCTCCTCCTCCTCCTCCTCCCTCTCCTCCTTCTTCTCTTCTTGGTTGGGTCTCTCTACTGACTTCTCTTTTCTCTCTCATCTCTCCTCTCTTTCACTTCAATTTTCTCTCTTTCTCTCCTTTGGGTTTATCTCTTCCTCCTCCTCGTCCTCCTTCTTCTCTTCTTGGTTGGGTCTCTCTACTGACTTCTCTTTTCTCTCTCATCTCTCCTCTCTTTCACTTCAATTTTCTCTCTTTCTCTCCTTTGGGTTTATCTCTTCCTCCTCCTCTTCGTCCTCCTTCTTCTCTTCTTGGTTGGGTCTCTCTACTGACTTCTCTTTTCTCTCTCATCTCTCCTCTCTTTCACTTCAATTTTCTCTCTTTCTCTCCTTTGGGTTTATCTCTTTCTCCTCCTCCTCCTCCTCCTCCCCTCGTGTCCCGTCCTCAAGGGTGCCCTCCGTCGCCTCCCCTAATGACCGAGCCGTGTTCCACTTGCATACATTATGAGGCGCGACTCTATCCTCAAGCAGGCGACGACCACGCGTGCGCGAGTAACTGCATGCGGCGACCCCTCCGCGACCTCCCCCCTCTCGACACCCTCCTTCTCTCTCTCTCTCTCTCTCTCTCTCTCTCTCTCTCTCTCTCTCTCTCTCCTATGAGGAAAATTGTATTATGATTGTTTTGCTTCCGTTTTTTCGTTTGCTTGTTTTTTTTTGTTTTGCTTCACTCTTATTCTTTTTTTTTATTTTCTTCTCACTTTTTTTGTAACCGATAATGCGTCACGACAGTATTTTTCTTGTTTTTTTCTTTCCTCTCCTCTTTTTCTTCATTTTTTTTCTCTCCTTTTTTCTTCATTTTTTTTATTCTTTATCTTTCGGGTCTTTTTCTTTCCTCTCCTTTTTTCTCTTCTGCAGATTATTTTTCTTTCTTTCTTTTTTTGCCTTCTCTCGTGACTGTCAGCGCTGCAATAAAATCTTTTCTGTCTGATTTTTTTTTTCTCTACGTATTTATTGATTTTTTTTCGAGTTCAGACTATCGACTGTGTGTGTGTGTGTGTGTGTGTGTGTGTGTGTGTGTGTGTGTGTGTGTGTTTTACTTGTCAAAATTGTTTAGTGCTTTTAGAAGTATCTATTTATATCCTTATTCAGTGTGAAGTATGTACGTATATATATATATATATATATATATATATATATATATATATATATATATATATATATATATATATATATATATATATATATATATATATATTTATTTATTTATTTATTTATTTATTTAGTGTGAAGTATGTATGTATATATGTTTGTTTGTCTGTTCCATTCATCTTCTGTTGCGGCGGTTGACCTGAACACACACACACACACACACACATACACCTCCAGGCCATATTTTCTCCTTTATGTTTATTTATTTATTTATTTATTTATTTATTTATTTATTTATTTTTTGCTTCTCTCCTCTTCCTCCTCCTACTCCTCCTCCTCTCCTTCCCTTGTTTTTTTTTCTTTACTTCTTTATTTATTTATTATTGTCTCATCTTTCCTTTGCACGTATCTCGTTCTCTATCTCATTCAGTCTCTTTATTTAATTTTCTGCTATTCTTTTTTTTCATCTCGTCTTTTCCAGTTTCCTCATATCCTGTTTCTTTCCTCTCTTCTCAGCCTTTCTCTTATTTTTCATATTCTCTTCTCTTTTTCTCTGTATTCTTCTCCTTTCCCCTTCTTTCTCTTTCACTGCCGTTGTCATTCTTTTCAATCACATTCTCTTCTCTTTTCTCTTCGTCTTCCTCCCTTTCCGTTTCCTCTCCTTACTTGCATTTCCACTCTCTCCTCCTCCTCTCCTCTCTTTTTTTCTTCCCTTTTATCGTCCATCAACCACACTTTATCGCCTCTCCTCCTCATTCTCACTCTTTCCGACTCCTCTCCTCCCTCCTCCTCTTTACACTCCTTTCCTCCTCTTCTTCTCTCCTTCTTTCCTCTCCTCCTTTCCTCTCATCGCCTTAACCACACATATCCTCTCCTCCTCCTCCTCCTACTTCACTCTTCCTCTGTTTCCCTCTCTCTCTCTTTCCTCTCCTTCCTCGCCTTTCTACTCTCATATACCTCGTTCTTGCCACACGTTCGTACCTTCCCTCTCTCTCCCTCTCCCTCTCTCTTCCTCGCCCTCGCAAACAACCCGTGTTCGTGCAGTAAAGAATGAAGGAGTTTCTGTGCAGTGTTTTCCGAGGTGTGATTTGCATGATTTTACAGCCGGGCAAGCCTTGTTCTGCACTTTTATTAATGTATTTACTTATTTATTGCTGCCTCGGAGAACAGGGGGGCGAGGAAGAGAGGCAGGGAGGAAATGAAGGCGGAGAGAGAGAGGCGAGGGAGAGAAGGAGAGAACTACAGAATGCAATGTGTCGAGGGAGCGAGGGAAAGAAGAGGGGAGGTAAAGAGAGGAAGAAAGGAATTAAGAATGAAGAGAGGGAGAGGGAAGAAGGGAGGAAAGCTACTAAATATAAGGGTGTGAGTGAGGAAGGGAGGAAGTGCAGGAAACAAGATTACAAGGGAAGGAGAGAGTAAAGGGAAAGGAGAAAGAGAGATGGAGAGAGAGAGGGAAGAAAGTAGGGATTAGCAAAATGTTGAAGGGAGAGGTCAGGAGATGAAGGAGAGGGAAGGAAGGAAGGAAAGAAGGGAAATGGAATGAGTATGGAGAAAGGGAATAAGGAAGGAGGGATGGAAGAAAGGAAGGAAGGAAGGAGAGAGAGAGATTAAGGGATGAAATTGGAAGGAAAGAAGGAAAGGAGAGAAGGGAGTGAGTGAGGAGGGGAGGGAAGGAAAAAAAAGGAAGCAGGAAAGGCAGGAGAGATAGGAAAGAAAGAAGGAATAATGGAAGTAAAAGACAAAGGAAGGAAGGAATGGAGAAGGGAAGAAAATATAAAGAAATGAAAGTAAGAAAGGATAAAGAAAGGAAGGAAGGAAAAAAGGAAAGTTAAGAGAAGAAGGAATAAAAAAGGAAATGTTTGGAGGAAGGAAAAATTGAAGAAGTATAAGAATAAAGAAGAAAAGGAAGAAAAGAGGAAAGAAAAAGAAAGAGAAAAGGGAGGAAAGAAATGAACTACTGTCAAACAGCTCGCGGGAAAGGAGCAATTGGTGATTAGAAAATGATAGGCTAGGGACTGAGAAGGAAGGAAGGAAGGAGGAGGAGGAGGAAGAGGAGGAGGAGGAGAAAGAGAACCGTGTGGTGTAAGACTTCCAGGATGCGGGAGGAGGAGGAAGAGGAGGAGAAGGGACAAGAGAGGAAGGAGGAGGAATATTGGAAGGAAGAAGAAAAAAGAGGAGGAGGCGAAGGAGCTTAAAGAGGAAGATAGGAAGGAAGGAAGGGAGATAATGGAAGAGGAAGAGGAGGAAATGAGTATTGAAAAGAGGAGGAAGTAAAGGAGGAGGAGGAGGAGGAGCGGGAGTGTGTAAAGGGAAAGAGGAAGAAGAGGAGGAGGAGGAGGGGGAAAAGAAAAAGGAGGAAAAGGAGGAGGAGGAGGAGGAGGAAGAGGGAATATTATTAGAAGTATCAGGAGAAAGAGAACAGGTAGAAGAAGAGGAGGAGGAGGGAAGGAAGAGATAACAATAGAAGGAGTACGAAGAAAAGGAAGAAGAGGAAGAAGAGGAGGAGGAGGATGGGAGGAGGAAGAAGGAGATAGCCATTTAGTAGTATTTGCCTGAGGTGGTGATGGTGGTGATGGTGGTGATGGTGGTGATGGTGGTGATAGTGGTGGTGGTGAATGCCATAAAACTGTTTCTCTCTAGTTTTTCCAGGTCTCCTTTTTTGTGTGTGTTTGTGGTGTGTGTGTGTGTGTGTGTGTGTGTGTGTGTGTGTGTGTGTGTGGTTAGATTTCCCTTTTTGTCTATACGTATACCTGTCTGTGTGTTTGTCTGTTTTTACCTGTTTTTTTTTGTGTGTGTGTCTCTTTCTCTCCTTGCCTGTCTGTGTCTCTCTGTCTGTCGGTCGAAAATACAAAGAGGAGGAGGAGGAGGAGGAGGAGGTGCAAAGAAAGGAAGAAAAAGAGGGAAGTACAAGGAAGAGAAATAGACGAAAAAGAAGAAAACAAGAAGAAAAGCTAACGACGGAGAAGAAGAAAACTAACAAAAAAATAAATAAAAGTCTGTCCTGTCTGCCTGTCTGTATCTCTCTTCCAACAGCAATGATAGCAGCAAGTGTCACCTTATACCGCTAATACAGTTGTCAATCCTGTTTTTGTTTTTTTATACACATTTTATAACGGGTTAGAAATCAGTTAACATATAAGCATCCTGGTGGTTGTTGGTTTGGTGATTACATTTTACGACTGAAGAAGAAAAGAAGGCTTAGGTGAGGAAGAAAATTAAGACGAAGAAAAAGACGAGGAAGAGAAGAAAGTAGAGGACGAAGTAGAAGAAAGAGCAGAAAGGAAGTACAAGAAGGAAGAACAGAAAAAGACGAGGAAGAGGAGGAGGTAGAGGACGACGAAGAAGAAAGAGACAAAGACTAAGAAAAGGGGGAGGAAAAGGAAGAATTGGAAGGAAAAAAGAAAGAGCAGAAAGGAAGCACAAGAAGGAAGAGGAAGAGGAAGAACAGAAAAAGACGAGGAAGAGGAGGAAGTAGAGGACGAAGAAGAAGAATGACACAAAGACTAATAAAAGGAGGAGGAAAAGGAAGAATTGGAAGGAAAAAAGAAAGAGCAGAAAGGAAGTACAAGAAGGAAGAGGAAGAGGAAGAACAGAAAAAGACGAGGAAGAGGAGGAGGTAGAGGACGACGAAGAAGAAAGAGACAAAGACTAAGAAAAGGAGGAGGAAAAGGAAGAATTGGAAGGAAAAAAGAAAGAGCAGAAAGGAAGTACAAGAAGGAAGAGGAAGAGGAAGAACAGAAAAAGACGAGGAAGAGGAGGAGGTAGAGGACGACGAAGAAGAAAGAGACAAACACTAAGAAAAAGAGGAGGAAAAGGAAGAATTGGAAGGAAAAAAGAAAGAGCAGAAAGGAAGTACAAGAAGGAAGAGGAAGAGGAACAACAGAAAAAGACGAGGAAGAGGAGGAGGTAGAGGACGACGAAGAAGAAAGAGACAAAGACTAAGAAAAGGAGGAGGAAAAGGAAGAATTGGAAGGAAAAAAGAAAGAGCAGAAAGGAAGTACAAGAAGGAAGAGGAAGAGGAAGAACAGGAGCTTGAAAAAATTAGCAAAAAAAAAGGAAGTACAAGACGACAAAGACGACAACGAAAACGAAGACTAAAAAAAAAATGAGACAAGGAAAAACAATACTAAAATTAAGACTAAAGAAAAATACTAAAATAAAGGCGAAAAGAAGTTATAAAGAATATCACACTACTAATCCTTCACCACCACCACCAAAAAAAAAAAAGTATAAGAAAAAATATCAAAAGTGACAACGGACAAATGAAAACAGCAATGCCAAGAAAGATTAGAAGGCAACAAAAACAGAAGCACCAAAAATATATTACACTTTTATTTATTTATTTATTTATTTTTTTTACAACAAAGGAGAGAGTTCAAGGGCACAAAAAAAAAGGAAACTATAATTTTAAAAAAGCCCGCTACTCGCTGCTCCTAAAAAGAAAAAAAGAATCAAGAATCAACAAACCAGACCAACCAACCAGCCAGGAAGCAAGTAAGGAATTTAGGAAGGGTTAGTATAGAGCTGGTTGTGCTGGCCGGCGTGGAAGAGAGTTTTATTATTCATCCTCGCGGCCTCACACACACAAGTTATTCATCGTGCGCCAGCGTCTGCACCGCGTTAATCATGCATGTGGCGAGCCGAGGTGAGCCGCTTACCTGCATCATTTACCTGAGCGACGGGGATTAGTAGTCGCGGGCCGGCCAGGTGTGTGTGTGTGTGTGTGTGTGTGTGTGTGTGTGTGTGTGTGTGTGGTTGTTGTTGTTGTTGTTGTTATTATTGTTATTGTTATTGTTATTGTTGTTGTTGTAGAAGTGGGGGTGGTGGTGGTGGTGGTAGTAGTAGTAGTACTTGTAGTAATTGTAGTAGTAGTGGTAGTAGTGGTAGTTGTAATAGTAGTAGTAGTAGTCTTATTGTTATTATTACTACTTTTTACTACTACTACTACTAATAATAATAATAATAATAATAATAATAATAATAATAATAATAATATATACTACTACTACCACTACTGCTATTACTACCACTACTTCTACTACCACCACCACCACCACCACCCCCACCGCCGCCGCCGTCCGTCAGCATTACTTATTCATCGCATTAATTAGGGCCGCCGCGACCATCACATTACCGGGGCCGCCATTATAATCAGGGTTTTGATGCGAGCAATATCCGTAAATGATTAAGAGCTTATTGTCAGCGGCTGTTCGGTAAGTCATTAGCATAATGTTATACGCGGGCGGCGCAATGTTTGGGGGGGGGGGGTCTGATTATCCTCCCCCCTCCCCCCCTCCCCCGCCCACCCTCTCTTCACATACATACATATTGAAATGAGAGAAAAAGAGAGAAGCGGAAAGGAGAGGAGAATAAAGAAACGGAGGGAAGAGGAGAAAGAAAAGAACGAAGGGAGAGGATATGGAAGACGAGGAAGAGAAAGAGGGAGTATTAGGAAAGAGGAGACAGGCAGCAGGGAAGAAGTGGGAGGAGGAGGAGGAGAAGGAGACAGCAGGAAGAAGAAGAGGAGAAGAAGAAGAGGATGGAGAAGGAGTCACACACACACACACACACACACACACACACACACACACACACACACACACACACACACACACACACACACACACACGTTGCACGGTAGTCGCGATGAACTGTTATTTGTATCTCTTAACCATTGTTGTTGTCTGTCATTTGCTTTTTTTTCTCTTTCTTTTAAGGGTTTAATTCCCGCTCCAACATTACTTTTTTTTTCTTTTTCTTTTTTTTAGTTTCGTATCTGACACCTGATCATTGGTGACTAACTCCTCCATCCGCTTTTTCTTCCTCTTCTTCTCTCTTCTGTTGTCTTTTCCTCCTCTCTCTCTCTCTCTCTCTCTCTCTCTCTCTCTCTCTCTCTCTCTCTCTCTCTCTCTCTCTCTCTCTCTCTCTTTTTTTTTTTTATTTAAACGTGTTCAGTACATTAGTACATGGCAGTATTATTTGTCTATGCTAAAGTTCCCCCGACCGTTGGGGAGCTATTTAAAAGCTTCTGCCGATTATATTATACAATTATTATACAATATATTATACAATTATATATATACATATTTACGGTGGGTGTAGGAGTAGCCACCTGTGGGACGCAACCTTCATCTGCTGAGTGGACAGTTGTGTCACATCCACATCAGCAGTGAGGTTGTTCCACCACACCACAGCTGCGATGGAGAAGGCACGTTGGTGGGTGCTGGAGCGGGCCATTGGCACTTCCAGGAGGGAGGCGTTGCTCAGCACCGTTCTCGTGCTGCGCTCAGACCTCCTCCAGGTAGCCCTCAGGTCCGTCAGGTGGGGCACTAGGCCCACTTGTGCCTTGTAGCACCGTCAGGGCAGCGACGCGGCGACGGTGCTCCAGGCTATTCAGCTGGTTCGTGGCTGGTCTTGCCCTTCCTTCGTGTGGGTGTTGTTGTTGTTGTTGTTGTCGCTGTGTCTCCCACTGGCTCGGTCGGTGGTGCTGGGTGCCGTTGATGAGGCGTTCAGCCCTCCTCTGCACCTTGTCTAGCAGGTTGAGGTGGCAGCGGGCGCTGGCCATCCAGGTGAGCGGTGCATACTCCATCACTGGACGGACTTGTGCCTTATAGAGGGTGTTCAGGCCTTCAGCATCGAGGAGGTTCTTCATGCGGCGCAGGAGGTTCACCTTCTGGGAGGCTTTTTGCGCCACCCTTTCAAGGTGACGGTCAAACCGCAGCTGGGAGTCTACCTCCACGCCCAGGATGTCGACGCTGGACTGCAGAGGGATGGTGTCATTCCCGAATCTCAGTCTGCCGTGGAGTTGCCTCGCGTCCTCCCGAGAACGTGATATTACCATGGCCTGGGTTTTGTCAGGGGCAAACCTGACTTGCCACCTCTTTCCCCAGGCCATTATGTCTGCCAACTGTCTGTTGACGGACTCTATCACGTCCTGGGCTTCCTCCCTCTTGTATGTTCTGGAGAGGGTGCAGTCGTCGGCGTAAGCGCTTGCTGCCGGGATGGTTTGCAGGAGGTCGTTAAAGTATATGTTCCACAGAATAGGTCCAAGGACGGACACCTGTGGAACGGAGGCCTCCACCGGGAAGCTGGTCGAGGTGCTTCCGTTGACTGCTACGTGGAGGCTCCTGCCTAACAGGTAGTTTGAGAGCAGGCGCAGCAGGTCCCCCGTGATGCCTAGTTGCTGTAGCTTCGCCGTCAGACCGCGGTGCCAAACGGAGTCGAACGCGCCAGCTATATCCAGGGCAATCACGAGAGAGGGGTGGCCGTCATCAAGGGCGTCATGCCAGGACTTTGAGAGGAGAAGGAGGAGGTCTGAGGTAGAGCGGCCCTTCCGAAAACCAAACTGCTTCGGTGACTGCAGGTGGTTTTCCTCGAGGAAGGATGTCAATTGCTCCCCGATGATCCTCTCAAATATCTTGCTGATGATTGGGAGGAGTGATATTGGCCTGTAATTGCCTGGCTCGGACCTGGATTTTTTCTTGTGTACGGGTGTGACTCTGGCCTCCTTCCACTGTGCAGGCCACACCCCGCTCTGCAGGCATCGCCGGAAGATCTGGGCGAGGGGGCTGGTGAGCTCATCGGAGCATCGCCGCAGTAAGTATGGACTCACGCTGTCAGGGCCTGGCGCCTTCCTGGTGTTGACGCCCCTCAGATGTCTCCTGACAGCGTCCTCAGAGATTAGCACATTCTCTAGTCTTGAGGCGATGAGTTGGGGGAGGGTGGGCGGCTGCCTGTCTGGCTCCTGGGTTGTCATCTTTTGACTGAAGTGACAGGCCAGCAGGTCAGCCTTTTCCCGGCTGGTGATGGCCAGGTCTCCGTCAGGTTTCCTCAGGGGCGGGATACGTTCCTGGGGGGTATGGCCTTGCTGTTCCTCTCTCTCTCTCTCTCTCTCTCTCTCTCTCTCTCTCTCTCTCTCTCTCTCTCTCTCTCTCTCTCTCTCTCTCTCTCTCTCTCTCTCTCTCTCTCTCTCTCTCTCTCTCTCTCTCTCTCTCTCTCTCTCTCTCTCTCTCTCTCTCTCTCTCTCTCTCTCTCTCTCTCTCTCTCTCTCTCTCTCTCTCTCTCTCTCTCTCTCTTCCTCCTTTTCATTCTTTTTATCTCACTTTATCCTTTTTCCATCTCTCCTTTACTCTTCTTTCCTCTAATCTTTCTTTTCTCCTGTTTACTCCTCTCCTCTCTCTTATATTCTTTTCTCTTCTCTCAATCTATCCTCTCTCCTCTCTTTCCTCTCCTCTTCTGCTCTTTCTCTCCTCTCCTTTTACTTCCTTCATTTCCCCTCCTCTTTCTTTATCCTCTTCCTATCTTATTCTTTCCTTTTTTCTCTTCTTCTCTCCCCTCCTCTTCTTTCCTCTCTTTCCTCTCATCTGCTACACTCCTCTTCCCTTCTCTTCTAATATCTCCTCTCATTCTGCTTCCTCACCTTCATCTCTTGCTCCCTCACGCCTCCATTTTTGCTTTCTTCTCTCATCTCCCCTCCTATCTTTTCTGTCCTCCTCTTGTTTCCTCTCTTTCCTCTCATCTGCTCCACTCTTTCCCTTCTCTTCTATTGTGATTCTCTCCTCGCCTTTTCTGCTGCTCCCTCACGCTTCCATTTTTGCTCTCTTTTCTCATCTTCTCTCCTCCTCTTGTTTCCTCTCTTTCCTCTCATCTGCTACACTCTTTCCCTTCTCTTCTATTATGATCTTCTCCTCGCCTCTTCTGCTGCTCCCTCACGCCTCCCGCCGCCGCCCCTGCTGGTTAACCCTTCCCCTCCGCCCTTATACTTAGCAACTCGCAGCCTGGCATTATCTTTAGCACGCGCTCTTTACTCGAGGCTCCCACCGCCGCCCCCTGACGAGACACTAACGGGCTCGGAGGGTCGCGGGGCAGCCTTGGACACTTGTGGGTCGTATTGACATTTCGTCACCCAAGAACACCTATTTCACAAGGCTTTCGCAGGAGTTGTGGGCATTACCAGTAGTAGTTTTATGACCCTGGTGGTAGTTTGACACTTCCTCTGTACCTTGAACCTGAAGAAACACACATGAGAACCCGACTGACCCCCTCTTTGACCGTTAGAAAGAGATGATGTGAGAATCGAAAGTGACTTGTAATATCGACTGGCATTATAAGACACTCTGCTTCTCATATCAGCTATTTATAAAGCTCAAAGAGGGGGGCAGTCGGGTTCTAATGAGTGTTTCTTCAGGTTCATGGTACAGAAGAAGGGTCAAACTACTGCAAGGGCCATAAAACTACTCTTGGATATGCCCACAACTCCTACGAAAGCCTTGTCAATTATGTGTTCTTGGGCGCCGAAATGTCTTACTATGCGACCCTGTGTGTTAGTCTGGTCGTGTCCCGTGTGTCCGCCGCCCCTCTTGTCCTTGCTGTCTCTCTCACACTCTAGGGTTTACCTGTCTGGGATATGCACACTCACACACACCTGGGATTGATACGTTCTTCAGGTTTTTCCTTTTGTATTTATTTTTTTACTTCGTTCTTTATTCCTTTTTGTCTTTTATATCCCTGCTGTGACACGAATACACATAGGCTGGATTTGACATGTCCTCTATTTTTTTTTCTTTCTTTTTTCCTGTTTTGTATTCGTTTTCTTTATTCGTCTTTTTGTTTCTTTTCTATATTTTGTTTTATATTCCTTTCGTTTCCCTTTATATTTCAACCTTGGTGGGGATTGGCGCGTCCCACAGGTCTTTCTTTCTTCCATTTTATATTCGTTTCTATTCTCCTTTTTGCATATCCTTTTATATCCCCTTTTATTTCCTTTTTGAATATTCCTTTTTGAACGGTACCTTGTGTTATATCTTATACTCAAAAGCGTCTACTTCCAAGTGATAAGTGATTGAATAAGCTTGACCAGGAAACAAAGGAGGATCAGGCGAGAGTTTAAGGCTTCCTCTATGTTACCTCAGGAGGCTCATTGCTCTTATAGTTTCTTAAAGAGCTTCTCTATCTTACACTCGAGCGTTTCCTTTACAGTTATAAGAGATCAAAAATGTATGAATAGAGCACAAGAGGATCAAGCGAGAGTTTTAAGACTTCCTCTTGTGTTACTTTGGAAGGCTCACCGCACTTATAGTTCGTTCAAGAGCTTCTGTGTCACACTCAAGCGTTCCCATCCAAGTTATAAAAGGTCGAAGATGTATAGATAGGAAACAAGAGGATCAAGCAGAGTTTAATCCACCCTTTATTGTTACTTCGGAAGGCTCACTGCTCTTATAACTGTGTCTAGGGGCTTGGAAATGGATCTTAGGAGTGATGCTTAACATAAAAGTTCGTGAGACGCAGCGGTGGATCATTAGACGCGAGGGAGATAATGAGATTCACACTCACTGATTCTGGCGGTCATTATGCTAACTGATGGTTGTGTTATGCTGGTTATGCTGCAGTGACGTATATACCTTTGCAACGCTGTTTATATAACTCCTTCCTTCCTTCTTCCTCTCCTTCTCCCTTCCATCTTCGCTTCTTCGCTTCCTCCTTCTTTCCTTCCTTTCTCATCATTCCTTTTCCTCTCCTCCCTTCCATCTTCTCTTTTTCCTTCGCTTCTTCTCTTCCTCCTCCTTCTTCCCTTCCTTTCTCATCATTCTTCCTTCCGTCTTTCCTGCTTTTATTTCTAACTATTACCTCCTCTTCTTTTTCCGCTTCCTCCTCCTCCTCCTCCTCCTCCTCCTCCTCCTCCTCCTCCTCCTCCTCTTTCACCTCCATAACCTTCACATCCGCCTACTCATCTTTCACTACCACCCACATCATCTTGTCCTCTTTATCCTCCTCCTCTTCCTCTTCCTCCAGCGCCCTCCCTTCTCCTCTTCTTTCTTTCCCTCCTCCTCTTCCTCATCTTCTCCCACTACCATTCGCATCACTTTCTTCTCCTCCACCTCCTCTTCTTCCTCTTCGTCTTTCAACCCTCCACCAGTTCCCTTCCTCTTCCTCCTCTTTCTTCACCTATTCCTCTTACTTATCTTCCACTACCACTAACATCACCTTGTCCTTTCTCTCCACTCTTCCTCTTCCTGTTCCACCACCCTCCTCCTCCTCCTCCTCCTCCTCCTCCACCACCACCACCATCAGCACCGAATCAAGGTCTCATAAATACGTTATTGTTTTATTAACCGGGGACTTAGTGAGGGGCTTTTATTGTTGTGGATGATAAAAGGGGACTTAAGCACATAATGACATCGACCGCCCGCCCTCCAGCCCTCCCCGCCCTCATCCTCCCGCCAGCCTGTATAGAGAAACACACCATTGAAGGCTCGGAGTCTTTTTATTGTAGTCTTTTGTCTAGTTTTCTGCCGCCGCCGCCGCCTCTGCCGTCTGTTCGCTGACCTCGGCTTAGCAAGAAGGAAGGAAGGGAATACCAGGAACTCACTGTCGGAGCTGCTGCAGGATGAAAGGTCTCGTCTCGTTAGGGGGCTTATGTGGTTGCTTACAGGTTAGAAATGCGTGGTGAGACAGGATGAGAGTGGATTCCTGTAGATGGGTGTTGGTGGTGGTGGTAATAGTGTCAGTGGTTGTGGTGGGTGTTGGGGTGATAGGTTTAGTGTTGGAAGTGGTGGTTGTAGTTTGGATGGGGTTGTGGGTTTGGGTGGGGTTGGTTGTAGGGTGTGTGTGTGGGGATTGGTTGTAGGGTGTGTGTGTGGGGATTGGTTGTGGTGTGTGTGTGTGTGTGTGTGTGTGTGTGTGTGTGTGTGTGTAAGGCGACTAGTATAGATCTGTAGGTGACTGATAGTGTTGCTTGTTCTGTCTTCCACCACTCTCTCTCTCTCTCTCTCTCTCTCTCTCTCTCTCTCTCTCTCTCTCTCTCTCTCTCTCTCTCTCTCTCTCTCTCTCTCTCTCTCTCTCTCTCTCTCTCTCTCTCTCTCTCTCTCTCTCTCTCTCTCTCTCTCTCTCTCTCTCTCTCTCTCTCTCTCTCTCTCTCTCTCTCTCTCTCTCTCTCTCTCTCTCTCTCTCTCTCTCTCTCTCTCTCTCTCTCTCTCTCTCTCTCTCTCTCTCTCTCTCTCTCTCTCTCTCTCTCTCTCTCTCTCTCTCTCTCTCTCTCTCTCTCTCTCTCTCTCTCTCTCTCTCTCTCTCTCTCTCTCTCTCTCTCTCTCTCTCTCTCTCTCTCTCTCTCTCTCTCTCTCTCTCTCTGTGTGTGTGTGTGTGTTTGATGTCAGTCTAATAACCCCAACCTGCTAAATAATAAACGATATAACCTGCTTCTGACTGCCCGGTCGTGTTACCAGTTCTAGGCAGTGTATAAACCTCCCAAGTCCACTTCTAATCCTCAATCGATAGAACAGTGTAGGACAGAGTAAAGTGGAATTAGAATAGTAACATTATATGGATACAAGTAAGGAAGTTCATGTTCGTATAAATGCGCTTACAAATATAATTCATACTGCACCATCCTGCCCACTCTATCTTCTTTTAAACATTATTCACTTAATATAGTTTGCCTTTCTTCTGAAGTCTCGTTTGTATCTTAACTCACTACTTTTCCTTTTAAGGGAGTGCTTGCGTCACCGCGGGTCTGGCTGGCAGGGTTTTAAAAGTACCAGTGTGGCGTGGCGTGGCGTGCGGCTGCCGGCCCGTAAAAGGTAAAATCTTTGAGGGTTGTCTCGCATTATAACTGGATGCGTTTTGTTTGTCTTTGTTTTCTGGCTCACACACACACACACACACACACACACACACACACTCACTCACTCACTCACTCACTCACTCTGCCCTAATATAGTTGATTAGTTAACAGTCCTAGAAACCTTTGCGTGTGTGGGGGGAAGGTGGGAGGGAAGCGTGTGTGTGTGTGTGTGTGTGTGTGTGTGTGTGTTTCTAAAAATAGTCTTTCCTCGTAAAACTAAACAAAAAATATATATTCGCGTGATTTTTCTCTCCCCTTTAGCATTTAAAAGCTGTTCCCCTTGACTTTACATGGTGAGAGAGAGGGAGAGGGGGAGAGAAAGAAGTGAGGGGAGAAGAGAACAAGGGAAGAGGGAAGAGCAAGTGAAAGGGGGGAAGGGAGGAAAGGGTGAATGCAAGAACTGACCCTTTTTTCCATTTTCCCTTTCCTTTTTTTTTTTTTTTTTTTTTTAGTCCACCCTCCCTTGACACGTAGTTGTGGTGTAGAAAACGGCGTGGAGGGGACTGTGTATAAGCCCTTGCAAGCGTGAAAAACTGTGTGTGCGGGATTGGTCAGGCTTGAAGTGCAGTGTATATCCCTCTGTGTGTGTGTGTGTGTGTGTGTGTGTGTGTGTGTGTGTCCCCTTCAATCTCTCACTCCCCCTTTCTCATATCCATCCTCCTACACTCTTTTCTCTCTCTCTCTCTCTCTCTCTCTCTCTCTCTCTCTCTCTCTCTCTCTCTAGCGACTATATTGGTAAAACTGTTATATGTATGCATGGATTGGTTGGTTCTGGTGGAGAGAGAGAGATAGAGAGAGAGAGAGTAGGAGGATGGAGATGAGAAAGGGGAGAGCGAGAGATTGAAGGGGACACACACACACACACACACACACTCCCCCCTTCCCCCCTCCGCAAACACACACAATATTCATTCCATAATTATTCGGCCTTCCGATCATTACACAACTTCAAATACTAATTATTATTGCTCTTATTAAAGGTAGCATAACACAATATCGTCACTGGTGCACGCGTTGGCAGTGTCTGTATATTGGTGTCCCATAAGTCTAAAACCTGTGTAGAATTAGCTAATCCGATTCCACACTTATTATATAGTATTCAACACCTTAGCCATTAATCTTACGTATACTTGTTCTTTGTTAAGTTGAATTTGTACGTTTATTTGCAAATTTGAGTTTCTTGGTACAAAAAAATGGATTCTGGGAGGTTTGTTTTCTTATCTTTTAAATTTCCTTCGATTATAAATTGTCTGGCCGTTAGGGAGATGAATTTGTTGTTGATGTTGATGATGGTGGTGGTGGTGCTGTTGTTTTTGTTATTGTTGTTGTTTCCATTCTTGATCAACTTTTAATTCATTTTACCTGTGATCGCTGCTATAGATTTTTTTCATAGAACGCTTTTTTTTTTTACCAATATATTCGCGAACATACAATAATACGAGTGGTCGGTCGTTGCTCTAGTTGATCTTGTCTTTCTTTCTTTAGTACGGTGCTGTGCAAGTTCGTTTCTTTACGTATGCAATGACAGACAGAGGCGGCGGGGCTGTCAAACACACACACACACACACACACACACACACACACACACACACCTTGGCCTTCGATTGGTATTGCCAGACGCTTCCACTCTCACATCAACAATTCCCAAAGCCCAAAAGGGAGGTCAGTCGGGTGGGTCCTCATGTGTGTTCCTATAGGCTCATGGTACAGAAGAAGGGTCAGACTACTACCAGGATCATGAAACTTCACCTGGAAATGCCCAAAACTCCTACGAAAGCCTAGTCAAATGTGTGCTGAGGCGCCGAAATGTATAAGAACGAGTGAGTGACAGAGAAGGTGGAGGAAGGGTCGGACTACTACCAGAATCATGAAACTTCACCTGGAAATGCCCAAAACTCCTACGAAAGCCTAGTCAAATGTGTGCTGAGGCGCCGAAATGTATAAGAACGAGTGAGTGACAGAGAAGGAGGAGGAAGGGTCAGACTACTACCAGGATCATGAAACTAGACCTGGATATGCCCAAAACTCCTACGAAAGCCTAGTCAAATGTGTGCTTAAGCGCCGAAATGTATAAGAACGAGTGACAGAGAAGGTGGAGGAAGGGTCAGACTACTACCAGGATCATGAAACTAGACCTGGAAATACCCAAAACTCCTGCGAAAGCCTAGTCAAATGTGTGCTGAGGCGCCGAAATGATCATGAAACTTCACCTGGAAATACCCAAAACTCCTACGAAAGCCTAGTCAAATGTGAGCTGAGGCGCCGAAATGATCATGAAACTTCACCTGGAAATACCCAAAACTCCTACGAAAGCCTAGTCAAATGTGTGCTGAGGCGCCGAAATGATCATGAAACTTCACCTGGAAATGCCCAAAACTCCTACGAAAGCCTAGTCAAATGTGAGCTGAGGCGCCGAAATGATCATGAAACTTCACCTGGAAATACCCAAAACTCCTACGAAAGCCTAGTCAAATGTGAGCTGAGGCGCCGAAATGATCATGAAACTTCACCTGGAAATACCCAAAACTCCTACGAAAGCCTAGTCAAATGTGTGCTGAGGCGCCGAAATGATCATGAAACTTCACCTGGAAATACCCAAAACTCCTACGAAAGCCTAGTCAAATGTGAGCTGAGGCGCCGAAATGTATGAAAACGTGTGACAGAGAAGGAGGAGGAGGAGGAGGAGGTCTTGGGGTCGCGTTACCCGGCGTGATTGTTGTTATTTCTCGTGCCTGTAACCGGAATCATGGCGTGAAAGGATGATGGCAGAGGAATAATGCAGTCGTAAATTCGAGATAATGACATGCTTTTCTTTTTTTATTTTTTACTCTTTCTCTTTGTTTCTTTCTGGCTTCGATTTCTTTTTATCTTTATTTTATCATTGTTGTTTGTTTTTTTCTTCCTCTTCGGTTTTTTTTTTCGTTTTTTGTTTTCTTCTTTGTATTATTCGAAAGAGAGGAAGAGTAAGAGTCAGGTGTGTTTTTTAATTAGCATTTTCTCTCTCTCTCTCTCTCTCTCTCTCTCTCTCTCTCTCTCTCTCTCTCTCTCTCTCTCTCTCTGGTAACGGAAAAAAAGAGGACAGATTACCTCAGCGTCAAATCTATTTATACACACACACACACACACACACACACACACACACACACACATACACACACACACACACACACACACACACACACACAGGTGGTTGGTTGCTTTGCGAGTGACGTCAGGAAGAATTTACCACGGTCCTCTTCCTCCTCCTCCATCTCCTCCTCCTCCTCCTCCTCCTCTTCTACCCCTATATCCCTCCCGCCAACCATCTCTCTTTTCTCCCTTCCTCCTCCTCCTCCTCCTCCTCCCTTCCTACCCATTCCTCCCTCTCCTCCTCCTCCTCGGCTCCTCCCTTCCTACCCATTCCTCCCTCTCCTCCTCCTCCTCCCTCCCTCCCTCCCTCCTTTACCAGATAATCCTATGACCACCTCCCTCCCTCCGTAACCCTCCCTCCTTTTTTTTTTCCTTCCAGTTACATCCGCTATTTCTCCTCCTCCTCCTCCTCCTCCTCCTCCTCCTCTTCAGTCCTCCTCCTCCTTATTATCCTTTCTTCCTGCTTCTTTTCCTCTCCATTCAGCGCTCCTCCTCCACTCCTCTTCTGTTTTCCTTTTTATTTCCTTTGCCAACTGTTCTTCTTCTTCCCTCTTTTAGAAAACTCTTTACCGTTCTTATCTTCTTCCTTTTTCTCTTCATCTTCGTCCTTTTCCAGCTCCGGCTCTTTCGTTTTCACCTCCTCCTCTTCTTCCTCTTTCGCTTGCTTTTTTTACCTCTTCCTCTTTCTAATCGTTGTTACTCGTTTTTCTCATTTTCTTCCTCCCCGTCATCACGTTTTCTTCTCCTTTTCTCCTCCTCCTCCTGTTCTTTCATTTTCTGCTTCTCCTCCTTCTCTTCTTTCGCTTACTTTTCCTTATCTTTTCTTTCTACTAATCATTTTTCCTTCCCTCCTATGCCTCTTGCTCCTTCTCTTCTTCCCTTCCTTCTCATTCTCTTCCGTCCCTCCTCCTCCTCCTCCTCCTCCTGTTCTTTCGTTTTCTCTTTCTCCTCCTCTTGCTTTTCCTTACCTCTTCTTCATTTTACTAATCATTTTACCTCACTTTTGTCGCGTACTCCTCCTCCTCCTCCTCCTCCTCCTTCTCCCTTACTCCTCATTCTCATCCGTCCCTCCTCCTCCTCCTCCTCCTCCTCCTCTTGAAGCTAACGGTTTTCCTATTATTTTTGCACTTGTAACCTCCACTTTTTTATTAATATTTCCATTTGCTTCCCATCTGTTCTCTCTCTCTCTCTCTCTCTCTCTCTCTCTCTCTCTCTCTCTCTCTCTCTCTCTCTCTCTCTCTCTCTCTTTTTTCACTGATATAATCTAATCGCTATCTCTTTTTCTATCTCTTCCAATACGTGTTCTCCCCCTCCCTCCTCCTCCTCTTGCTCCTCCTCCTCCTCCTCCTCCTCTAACACTTTTTCCATATATAATGATTAAGTTTATATTCTCTTAACCATCAAATTTTCATGTTTTCGTCTAATCCTTGTATTCTTTTTCTCACACGCTTTACCTGGTGGCGCTTGATCATTGTAATCTTGTCTCGTATAATACTGTGCTCTCTCTCTCTCTCTCTCTCTCTCTCTCTCTCTCTCTCTCTCTCTCTCTCAAGCTGTTCGTTCATCCGCTCAAAATTAATCTACGATGGACGTAAAAAGAACTAAAGAGGTAACGTGTTTATGCTTTTCAAAGAGAGAATAATATTGAGGGTGAAAGATGCTGAAGGAGATTCTTCCCGAGATAGTTTTCTACTTGGTCTTGAGAAGAAGAAGAAGAAGAAGGAGAAGAAGGAGAAGAAGAAGAAAAGAAAAAGGAGGAGAGGAGGAGAAGGAAGAAGAATAGAGGAGCAGAAGGAAGCAGAAAAGGAGGAGGAGAGGAAGAAAGAACACGAATGAGCAGCAGTAGGAGGAAGAAGAAAAAGAAAAGGGAGAATAAGAAGAAACGGAGGAAGAGGAGAAAGAGAAGAAAAGGGGAAAAGAAGAGAAAGATGAAGACGGCGACGAAGAAGAAGAAAAAAAGAACAAAAAGAGTTAGGGTGGGAAAGAGAACCCGGACTCGGCAAAAAGTGGAACGAAAGAGGAAGAAGAAAAAAGAGGAAAGGGAGAGAGAAAGCAGAGAGTCTAGGAGAGGTAGTACAAGTATTGTGCGTGTATGAGAGAGAGAGAGAGAGAGAGAGAGAGAGAGAGAGAGAGAGAGAGAGAGAGAATACAGTATATGAGCCAAAATTACAATGATCACGAGCCGTCAAGTAAAGTGTGTGAGAGAGAGAATATAAGGTTTAGAGGACGACATGAAAATTTAATGGAGAGGAGGATAGAAACGTTAGCATTATGGAAGAAAAAAGAAGAGGAGGAGGAGGAGGAGGAGGAAGAAGAAGAAGAAGAAGAGGAGAAGAAGGAGGAGGAGCTCACCACCAACAAAAGACCTTAATCACTGACCTTAAGCTGAAAAAAAAGGCGTAAATGGTCATCTATCCTCACTGGTTCACATTCAAGTAGCATTCGGGGTTAAGCAGAGCACTCCCTCCTTCCCTGTAACTCGATGGAAGGCGTTGGAGAGGGCCACGTGTTAGGAAGGAAGGGAGGATGAAGGAAGGAAGGAAGATAATGATAGCAGCGTTTGAAAATGCATGGTTCCTGGATAAGAGGCTTGTGAGAACGCATCCGCAAACTTCTGAGTAAACTGGTGACATGAAGCTAGTGAGAATTGCATCCGTGTGTTGTCCTTGTGTGTGTGTCAGTAAAGGAATGATATCAAGAAGCGTGTCACTGGGGGAATAGTTGATGTCGGAGGCGGAAGCGTGTGAAAATACCGACTCTTGTTCCTTTCCCGCGGTGCCGACAACAGGGCCACTAGGTTTATAATTGGACGAAGGGCATTAATAAGGGAGATATCAATAAGGTCCTAATGGTAAGTGAGCCTGGTGGGACACGTAGCAATGGGTTTAAGTTGGATAAATTCAGATTCAACAAGGATATTGGCAAGTAGTGGTTCCCCAACAGTGGTGGATGAGTGGAACAGGCTTGGCAGTCATGTGGTGAGTGCTAATACGATAGATACATTAAAAAAAGGTTGGATAAATTCATGGGAAGAAAAACACGCGTGAGAACCCGACTAATCTTATCTGTGTTCTTAGAAAATAGTCGTGGCGTGAGTCTGAGGACGGTATTCTCAGAGGCTTCCACCCCTCTCATCAACTATTTCCAAAGGCCGAAAAGGAGATTAATCGGATTCTAATGAGTGTTTTTATAGGTTCATGGTACAGAAGAAGGGTCAAACTGCCATCAGGCCCATAAAAGTACCCCTGGAAATTCCTATAACTCCTAGGAAAGCCTCGTAAAAATATGTGTGCTTGGCCGTCACAATGTTTAAGAATACAGCCCTGAAGTGTTTGAGAATACGACGCCAGGGGGCTTCCACACGTCACAAGCCTGCCCTGAGCGGCTTGAGGACAGGCGGCCGTCAGATTAAGCTGCCACGGGAGACTATCATAGCGATTCTCTGGGGCGCTCTACCTTGCGGCTCCCTCCACCCTCCGCTTGCCCCGCCCCTGGGATTCTCTGCCCGCCCCTTCCCACACCCTCGGGGCCAAACTTTCTGTTTCTAACCACGCCTGGGGTTTTTATGATAACGGGTGCTCACAACGCCACCTCTCACGTAGACAAGCGCCTTTATAAGCAATAGTAGTGTGAGAATTGTGTTAATTGAAAGAGAGAGAGAGAGAGAGAGAGAGAGAGAGAGAGAGAGAGACCTTCAGAATACATATATAAAAGACAAAGAGATAGACAAAAGAAAGAAACAATAGAAAGGCACGAAAAAAAAAAGGGCAGTGACAGATATAGCCAGAGAGAAACGAAAAAAGAAGAAAGGAAAAAAAAGAAAGCATAAAAGAAATCGCCAGAAATAAAAGAGTGAATGAAATAATGAATAAAGGAAGAGACATGAAGGACATAACCAGAGAGAAAAGAGAAAAAGATAGGAAGAAAATAAAACATGCGACATAGCGGGATAGAAAAAAAAATTAAAAAAAGCAAGGAGGAGAAAGAACACAAATTAATGGTCTGTTTTTTCACCCACGGCTCACTTCCCTTCCTTACCTCTACGAGTTCGGAAATCTTATATAAAGGCCTTACATTTATTTACAGGTACACGCACGAAGCGGTCTCCATTTCTCCCTCTCTCTCTCTCTAAAAAAAAAAAACGTCTTATATAAAGGTGTGCAGGTATACAGGTAACACACGAGGCGGTCTCCCTCTCTCTCTCTCTCTCTAAAAAAAAAAACGTCTTATATAAAGGTGTGCAGGTATACAGGTAACACACGAGGCGGTCTCCCTCCACCTCTCTCTCTAAAAAAAAAAAACGTCTTATATAAAGGTGTGCAGGTATACAGGTAACACACGAGGCGGTCTCCCTCCACCTCTCTCTCTCTAAAAAAAAAACGTCTTATATAAAGGTGTGCAGGTATACAGGTAACACACGAGGCGGTCTCCCTCCACCTCTCTCTCTAAAAAAAAAAAACGTCTTATATAAAGGTGTGCAGGTATACAGGTAACACACGAGGCGGTCTCCCTCCACCACTCACTCCCAAAAAAAAAAACGTCGTATATAAAGGTGTGCAGGTATACAGGTAACACACGAGGCGGTGTCCCACTCTCTCTCAATCTAAAAAAAAAAAAAACGTCTTATATAAAGGTATGCAGGTATACAGGTAACACACGAGGCGGTCTTTCTCTATATATATAAAAAAGACATCTTCTATAAAGGTGTGCAGGTATACAGGTAACACACGAGGCGGTCTCCCACTCTCTCTCTCTCTAAAAAAAAACGTCTTATATAAAGGTGTGCAGCTATACAGGTAACACACGAGGCGGTCTCCATCTCTCTCTCTCTAAAAAAAAACGTGTTATATAAAGGTGTGCAGCTATACAGGTAACACACGAGGCGGTCTCCATCTCTCGCTCTAAAAAAAAAAATAAGTCTTATATAAAGGTATGCAGGTATACAGGTAACACACGAGGCGGTCTCCATCTCTCTCTCTCTCTCTCTCTAAAAAGACCGTGTTATATAAAGGTGTCCAGCTATACAGGTAACACACGAGGCGGTCTCCATCTCTCTCTAAAAAAAAAACTCTTATATAAAGGTGTCCAGCTATACAGGTAACACACGAGGCGGTCTCTCTCTCTCTCTCTCTCTCTCTCTCTCTCTCTCTCTCTCTCTCTCTCTCTCTCTCTCTCTCTCTCTCTCTCAAAAAAACCGTCTTATATAAAGGTGTTCAGCTCTACAGGTAACACACGCGGCGGTCTCCATCTCTCTCTCTAAAAAAAACGTCTTATATAAAAGTGCGCAGCTCTACAGGTAACACACGCGGTGGTCTCCTCTCTCACTAAAGGGGCCGATTGGTGCGTGGTCGAACAGGTTAATTGATTATTCACACCCAGGTTTTTTATCGGTAATCTTTTTCTTACGTCTTTTTTTCTTAGGGTGGCTCCAGTCAAGGCTAGTTTTTTTTTTGTTCATTCGTTCTTTACTTGTTTTTTTCTCTTCTTTTTTTTTCTTCCTTTTTAGGTGTGAGCGACCACGTGTGTGTTAGGCGAGAGTTAGAAGTTATTGAAGATCGTTCGTTTGTTTCTCTTTCTTTATCTCTCTCTTTTCTTTATATATTTTTTTTATTTTTTTACTTTTTTATTTTTTCTCCTTTTCTCTTTTTCTCTTTCTCTTTCCCTTTTCCTTTCTCCCCCTCCTCCTCCTCCTCCTCTCTCTCTCTCTCTCTCTCTCTCTCTCTCTCTCTCTCTCTCTCTCTCTCTCTCTCTCTCTCTCTCTCTCTCTCTCTCTCTCTCTCTCTCTCTCTCTCTCTCTCTCTCTCCCCGGTCACATCGATCAGCGCCTAATAATATTCCGCCCAAAACACAAAGCTATTCCGGATATTCCCTCGCATTATTAATTAGAGAACAGCCGAAAATTTCCCTTGTAACTCTGCCGCGGAGGGATATTAATAATGATTCACAACAAGAAGGCGAGCGCTGGAGGCAGACAGACACACAGACAGACAGAGGGACGGACGGAGCAGCCAAGCCAAGAAATCCAGACACAACCCAACCCATTCTACGATCTTGGAGTAGAGGAATAGAAAGAAAGAGAGAGAGAAGTGACTAAAGAAGACTTGCTCAGAAGGAGGGAGAGGGAGAGAGAGGAGGCACTGAGCAGCCAACCCAAGAAAGCTACACACAAGCCAACCCACTCTACGACCTTGTAATAGAGGAACAGAAAGAGAGAAGTGACTAAAGGAGGGTTGCTCTGAGGGAGGGTGGGAGGGAGAGAGAGGGAGAGAGGGAGCACTGATCTATTATAATTACAGGACGAGTTTTGGTGTGGACTGCATTCCTCGTGCGTGGTGGTTGGCCGGCTGTAGATGGCTGACTGGCTGCATGGCTCGGTGCGGTTGAGTGGGTGACTGGACGAAATGGTTGACCGGTTTGATTGCTGACGGCTGACTGGTGGTATAGATGACTGATCGGATGGCTAGGTGATTTGGTGAGTGACTGGGTGACTGGACGAGATGGCTGACTGATTGGATTGCTGACGGTGACTGTGGTTGTATGGATGGCTGATTGACTGACTGGATTGGGGATTTGATAATTGAGTGGATGTTTGTGACTGGATGGGTTACTGACTGGCATGGTGACTGGATAAATGACTAGGTGACTGATAATTTACTGAATGATTGGTTGACTGACTATCCTGCCGTCTGGGTGAATGACTGACTGATTGGTTCGTTGACAAGGTAATATACTGGATGACTGTGACTATCCTGCCAGCTGAGTGAATGACTGCATGGGTGACTGACTGAGTGGTTGAGTGGCTGCATGGATTCCTGGGCTCGGCGACAGGAATGATCATTAATAGTGGCGTGAATAATGCAGAGGTGGGAGCGCCTTGCTCTTGCCCCGTGCTGCACTTTCTTCGTCGGTCCTGTTGTTGCGCTTCTGCTAGTGCTGGTTATCATACGAGTTTTTGTCCCTCGGTGCATATTTCAAGACGGTGTGCGCAGGAGTGTATGCCGGTAGCGTTTAGTTTTTGTTTTTTTTTCTCTTTTTTCGTAGCAAAGTTTCCTCGTTTATAAATTGTTGTCTGTTCATTTAGGAAGGATGACGTCTGTGGTGTTTGTTTTTATATATGATGATTTGGAATTATTTGAGCTTTTTTTATATCAGTGAGTGTACCGGTAGCTTATGTTTCTATTTTTCTGCCAAAGTGTTCTCGTCTATACAATTTGTTATCTGTTCACTAAGGAAGGTTGACGTCTGTGGTGCTTGTTTTATATATATGATGATTTGGAATTATTTGAGCTCATGTTGTGTCAAGTGTGTAAGAGTGTATCCCGGTGGCGTTTTTTTTTTTTTTTTTGTCTTATTTTTTCCTCGCAAAGTTTCCTCGTCTAGAAATTGTTGGCTGTTCATTTAAGAAGGTTGACGTCTGTGTTTTTTTATTTTTTTATATATACATGATGATTTCGAACTGCATGAACTTCTTTTTTTATATACCAAGTAGCGTTTAGTTTTTTGTTTTCCTCGCAAAGTTTCCTCGTCTGCGAATTGTTATCTGTTCGTTTAAGAAAGTATATATATATATATATATATATATATATATATATATATATATATATATATATATATATATATATATATATATATATATATATATATATATATATATATATATATATATATATATATATATATATATATATATATATATACACACACACACATATATATATATATATATATATATATATATATATATATATATATATATATATATATATATATATATATATATATTTTACATTGCGGCGTATTGCGCCGGTAGGCTTCTTCCCGGTGGATCCTGATGGTCGGTCCAAGGCTTCTTTCCGGTGGGTCCTGATGGTCGGCCTAGCCCGTTCTGGCGCAGGCGAGTGTTTATAGTGACGCCATCTTGCATTGGCTCATGCTGCCCTCCCAGAGCTCATCTTTGATCCTAGAATCTAGAGTCCGGGTTGATAGGTGGTCTTCTGGACAGCATGTGGGTAGTTTTAAGCCACTCGGCGGCGGCTGAAAAATCCCAGCTTGGTGGCACCGGCGGATTGAACTCGTCCTCCTGAACACGGAGCCGTTACTCTGATGACTCAGCCACTGCCTCCCCATATATATATATATATATATATATATATATATATATATATATATATATATATATATATATATATATATATATATATATATATATATATATATATATATATATATATATGATTTGGAATTTTTTTAGCTCATTTTGTGTTAAGTGTGCAAGAGTGTGTATCCCGTTTTTTTTTTTTTCGTCTTACTTTTTTCTCAGAGTTTCCTCGTTTACAAATTGCTGGGTGTTAACTTAAGAAGGTTGACGTCTGTAGTGGTTGTTTTATATATATGATAATTTGGATTTTTTGTTTCTATATAAGTAGCATTTATTTTTATTTGTTTCTCCCAAAGTTTCCTTGCCTTTAAATTGTTGGCTGTCCACTTAAGGTTGACGTCTGTAGTGTTTTGCTCTTTATGTATGATAATTTGGAACTGTTTGAGCTCTTTTTTATGTCAAATGTAAGAGTGTGTGTACCGGTAGCTTTTGTTTTTATTTTCCTGACAGTTTCCTCGTCTATATAATTTGTTATCTGCTCACATATGAAGGTTGACGTCTAAAATGTTATTTTTAATCAGATGATTTGTACCTGTTTAAACGTTTTATGTCAAGTTGGCAAGGTGTGCCCGTTATTATTATTTTTCGTCTTACATTCTTCATATACTCATAGTTATTGTTTGTTCAGGTAAATATACACGTTTACTTGTGCCGTAGAGAAAAGTTTTTTTCAGGCAGGCAGATTTTGTTGTCTCTTAAATTTCCTTCGTGTACAAGTTGTCTGGTCAAGGATATTTTTTTTTGTGTGTGTGTTTATATTCAGGACAAACTTAATTAAAATGTTATATATGATAGGTGCTGTAATAGTATTTCCATTAGATAGTCTTGCTTATCCACAGAAAGCTCATGTATTCGAAAATAAATAAATGTTTGAAAAAAAAAGTGTTAATATGATCTGTTTTACGAGCGACTTACAACCGTAACTAAATTTAATCGTCACACATTTTGACCAATGCAATTTCGCTAATGGTTTATTAACGATCGGACCGCAAGTACTTACCTTCACCTTATCATATATTTACTACCATTACCATGCAGTAACTGAAAGCAATTGGAACACAAGTGCTTACCGTCACCAATATTTGGTTATCAACATTTTCTTTACTCAATGATCACTTTCTTCTTACATCAAAGGAAGCAGCTCAAATGAAAAATTAAAGCATCAAAAAAAGCCAGCAGACAGGAGGAGGGAGGCAAAGAAGAGCTCAGGAAGACAGGAAGAGCTTTGAAAGACCGGAAAAGCTCAGGAAGACAGGAAGAAGCTCAGAAAGACAGGACACAGGAAACGGAAGAACGGATGGATGGATGGACGGAAGGATATGAGACGGAATAGACAGAAGATAGGAGGAAGGAAACTAAGAGAGATTGGAAAGACATACAGGTGGACAGTTAAGGAAGATAGGAAAGAGCAAACAGGAAGGAGATGGGGTGGAGATGGACGAAAGAATGAGAGGACAGGACAGGAGCAAGGAGGAGGATAGGAAGATAACTGCAAGAAAGAGAGGATAAACGAATCAATGAAAGATGGAACGAAGGAATGAAGAACTGGATAGGAGGAGGAGGAGATAATAAATAAGGAAGACGACAGAGGAAACAGTAAATGGATGGACATAAAAGGCAGGGCAGAGGGATAGTTAGGAAAGACCGGAATGACCAAACAGTAAAAGAAAGGAGAGGGCGGAAGGGATGGGCGGACAGGTGTTGGCAAAGCATCTCTCAATCTCAATCTCTATCTGCGGGGGCGGGTTCGGTTCCCACTCTGTCGGGTATCACTAAATTGCTTTCTCTATGATGTTTATGGTTCGGAGGATTGTTATCAGAACGCGGCGCCCTCCAGAGACCGACGCACCTGCTGTCTAATTGAGTTCGGACGATTTTTTTTTCTGCTTTTTCTTCTTCCTTCTCGGCGAGGTTCATTCACTCCTTCTACAGGCACAGTGAAGGGGAGGGAAGGTGGAAGGGAGGGGTATTAGGAAGAGGGGAATGTGCTTGTTTGTATAGGATTATGTAATTGCTATTTTTATTACGATTATCATTATTATTATTAGCAGTAGTAGTAGTAGTGACAGTTAGTAGTGGTGGTAGTAGTGTTAGTAGTAGTGATAGTAGCATAGTAGTAGTGGTTGTGGCAGTTGTAGTGGTAGTGTTGGTAGTAGTAGTAGTAGTAGTAGTGGTTGTAGTAGTAGTAGTAGCAGTAGTAATAGTAGTAGTAGTAGTAGTAGTTTAAAAGTAGGAATCACATTTAATCCTATTCTTCCTTATGTTGTTATTTCACGTTCAGAACAAAATCTTACATGATTAGAAGAAAGTAATATGATAAAGTATAGTATAGTATAGTGTATGATTAAGTATATATATTAATCTTGCAATACTGTGTAATGCAAATATAATTTTGTAAGATAGAACACCCATCAACCATCGCTTTGATAAGACAAACTATGAGATAAGAATGACATTGAGAAAGTGTGATAAGCAGTAGAGTATCAAGAACGACGAAGAAAAACAAGAAAACTATTAGCCAAGAGGAGATAGACGTGTGTTGCAAGCTCAGGTCAATCCTATTCAGTCGCCGCAAAAATAAAAGTCTTCACTCGGGCGACAAATACACAAATGAAGATGAAGGTAAAGGTAAATACGAGGAGAATGTTTACACCCATGAGTCAGCCAGCCAGCTAGCCAGTCAGCCAGTCAGTCAGTCGGCGGCTATAAATACCTGAAATACCCACGTAGTAACACTTGCTAGATAAACCCCTCCGCCGATGGCCTTTCTGAGATCGAGGGAAGGACAGGATGTATGCAAATGTGATGAATAAGCGTGCCATCACTGTGTGTGTTTGTGAGTGTGTGTGTGTGTTAAGGAGGTATTTGGTATGTCAGAGAGAGAGAGAGAGAGAGAGAGAGAGAGAGAGAGAATGAACTTTCCAGCTGCATATCGTTACCTAGTTCAACAAAGTTCGCGCTTGAGGAGGCATGAGAGCAGATTTTTCTTCGTCTCTCTCTCTCTCTCTCTCTCTCTCTCTCTCTCTCTCTCTCTCTCTCATACGTAAAGCAATGATTGGGGCACACGCTGAGCAACAAGTTAATTTATATTGACAGTCACAAGTGTAATCGGCGCGCCAGTAAGAAAAGTAAAATCGTGTTTGCCCGGAAACCCTTTGAACGGAAAATTAGATAGGGGGAAAAATATTGACTACGTGAGCTTTTGGGAGAGCTGGCAGGCGGGAGGGAGGGAGGGAGGGAAGGAAAGGAGAGAGGGAAGGAAAGGAGAGAGGGAAGGAAGGAAAAGTGGGAGGGAAGGAAGGAAAGGAGAGGGAAGGAGGGAGGAAAGGATGGAAGGAGAGAAGAGAGGGAAGGAAGGAGGGAACTCAGGGAAGGTCCACAGCGGAGGAGAGGAGAGGAGAGGAGAGGGTCAGGATGGTTGGGTGGGAGCGGCTGGCTGGCTGGCTGGCCATACCTCATCCCACCCCTCCCCCCTACCTCCATCTCCTCCTCTGCGCCCCTTCCTTGGCCCCTCTTCCTCCTCCTCCTCCTCCTCCACTCCTCTCCACCTCGCTCACAGCTGATATCTTGCCTCGCGCTCCCTCTGCCTGCTTTTAGTGTTCATCCTTTCCACAGTACTTTATTTCTGAAATAATAAACGCTAAAAAAAGTCTGTCTGAATTGACCCTCCCTCAACGAGACTCATGTAGTAGCTTTGTTTGTAAATAAAAGGATGTGCTTTTGAACTTAACACACAAAGTTCGGTGGATAACAGGGACAGGAGCGTGTTTAGGGATTTTCTGGAATGGCTGTGTGATGTAAGAAAGGTAGTCGGGGCTGTAGGAATTGGCTTTAGACTGTTTGTGGTGGAAAATAAGAGTGAGTTGGAGTGTGTGCGCGGGACTAGTTGCCGGGGCGGAGGGTCGGCGAGGCGAGGCGGCGGCGCGGCTCAGTGTTGCCGCCGCCATTAGAGGGTCTCCGCGGTGTGTTGCTGTCCCTCGGCTGGCGTGTGTTGCTGCTTTATCGAGTGTTGCGGTGAGGCGAGTGTGTGTGGAGGGCATGCCGTGCGGGCTGCCTGGTGTGGAGAGAAGTGGGTGCCGCGGAAATAAGTGCTATGTGAAGTAAGATGGAGGAGAAGGCTAAGAGTAACCGCAGACGCCGAGAGAGAGCTCTAAAAATGAGGGCCGAGATCTCGGAGAGCGCCAAGGCCTCGGAGGATAGCTGTGAGGAGAGTGTGCCCCGGCTGAGGACCAAGCCGCCCCGGCCCAGGAAGAAGAGCAAGGACCCGCTCTTCGAGGAGGACGTGGTGGAGGGATTCGCCTTCCTCGCCTTCAAAAACTACGAGGACCTCGAGGTGAGTAGCGAGGGGCTGGCAGGGCGGCAGGCTGGCAGGGCGGCAGGGCCGGGCCGCCCCACGCAGGGCAGGCCGGGCAGGGGTGGGGCTGGCAGGGCGGTGCTGAGGGGAACGTGGTGCTGGGAACAATGGTGGCGCGCGGCACGCCACCCTCCGCCCTCCACCCCGGCGGCACAAGGGTGGAATCCGCGCGGCCGCCGCCTCCCTGCACAGCACTGCCGCACATGCTGCCGCAGCACGCCGACGTGTACGCTGCAGCCCGCCGCCCGGAGTGGGTGTGCGCGGCCAGGGCGGTGGCAGGGCGCCGCGCCGCCACCCCTGCCGTTGCTGTTGGTGCGGGGCGCCGCCCGGGAAAGTGATAACTAATTAATACATAAAATAACGGCTAACGATGGCCGACAGTGGGGGGCGTTATTTTATTCATAATTAATTTATCGTATTAATTTTACCATCACCCCGGCCCACGGGACACAGGGTCAGTCCGCCGCGATTCCCGCCCGCGCCGAGGGCCGCGAGGCGAGGGGGGCGGCGGCAGGGAGCGTGTGAGGGGCGCGAGGCGAGCTGATTACTTACACGTCGCCGTGTTCCCCTTCATGCAGTGACAGTAATAAAATAAATACTACACTGGGCATGAATCTGCGTTTGTAAAATACTCCACATTTTGTCGCGTAGGAAGAATTCAACAATGTGTTTCCCCTTCATGCTTCACTAATGACAAACACAAGCAGATAAACGTGGCGGGTAATATTATAGTAGCCAGGGAACGGATCTGCTCAGCCACTAAATATCAAAGGGAGAGGAACGAAGTGTGGCTTTGTGGAAATGTGTAGTTATTTTGAGCGTTCTCTAGTAAATAACGCTGCGGGCTTTTGTTGCGTTGTAGTAAAATATAAACACACACGGAAAGGCTTGGGAATGTAATTTTTTTCTTAATTTCCTTTTACTTTTGTTTTATTCAACGCGTTGTGTTGCGTTTGAATGAAATTTAACACGTTCACTTTTAATATTTTTTTTTTATTCAAGAGAGCATTCATTATTTATTTGATTTTTATTGCTGCCGTGGAAGATTAATATTGTTTTACCGACACTCATGGGAATTAGTATGCGGTGTATTGTATATCAATGTGTGTGTGTGTGTGTGTGTGTGTTGGTGAGAGAGAGAGAGAGAGAGAGAGAGAGAGAGAGAGAGAGAGAGAGAGAAAAGAACATAGTATTTCATCTACTAATCCCATGAGTCAGTATACGTCCAACAACATTCATTCACGTCCCGCGAAGCTTCTCACTGACTTGTACAATCCAATATATTTATAAATAGCGCAAGGTGAAGAGGACACACACACACACACACACACACACACACACACACACACACACACGGGGTGGAGTAGGGGGGAAGGAGGGTGTGTGTGAGAAGACTTGTATCAGCGGTCTCTCATAAACGTCTCTTCAGATAGTAAGTTTTCTCCACACACACACACACACACACACACACACAATGCCTTTAACTTGAGGTGTACGCTGTTACAAGATGAAAGTGTGTGTGTGGTGTGTGTGTGTGTGCCAGCCACCAGTCAGCACTCAGCAGTCACTCATTCACTGTCTTCGTCACCTCCTTGCCCCGTCAGTGATAGCGTTACTGAGGAGGCTGATAAGACTTCTTTGTTGAGGGCCACGTGTGTTAGTATTACTTAACTTTATTAGACCCTCTTCATTCCGCCCATCATCCCTCCTTCCCGTGAAGAGAGAGAGAGAGAGAGAGAGAGAGAGAGAGTACTAACATTAATTTGATTTTATTGCCAATCTACTGTTTCAATTCATAACAGCGTTAACACGAGCGCAAAGCCTTTTCATTTATCATATGGATGATATAGTAGCGTTATTATTTTTTCCTATGCTCTTTGTTAATGGTCTGTTTCCTGTAACTCTAGAAAGTGATTTATAAAACTGTGAAGGGCTGGGTGGGTGGGTTGGGGAGGGAAGGAGACAGTTACAAACCAAGCCATCAACTTGCGTGTCCATATATAGCGGGTTATTTATTTATTAGTATTCGCGAGGCTGCTGCTGTGACAGGCGATTTTCAAACACCGGTTCAGGCCAGTCAGTCAGTCTGGCCAGTTAACATTATTAGCTCGTAAAAAAAGTAGATTGATGGCATTCCTCGTTTGCACTTTTTTTGTATATTCTCTTTTTTTTTGTGGTGATGTGTCGGAGCCAGTCAGCAAGCCAGCGACATTGAGAGTGATTTACTGTATCGGTTGTGATTTGATTGTTGTAATACTGGGCCTTGTAGATAACGTTTACACTCCATATAGAATAATCTCATTCTTATCTCTTGCTTTGTTATCAGATAGTAGAAAAGATTAGCTCACTGATATCCTGCGCATTGACTATTAATCTGAAAATTTGCGCCATGTCTTAAGAGGGCTTTTCATGTATTTTATAGAAAAGACAAATTATCTTTCCGTGTATAGAATATTAAATCATAACTAATGACGGTCTTCAGTATATGTACAGTAAAGACTAATTTATCCCATGTATAAGACACTAAATGTAATCAACGAAGGAAAGTTTAACAACCTCTACTTAGTCGCAAGTGTGGGTGTGGTTGTGTGCGCTCGCGTGTGTGTCTTGTATGTAAACATCAACACTCTTGGTATGCATACAGCGACTTTAAACACGTATATAAAAGGATTATATGATACTGTTAAGTCATATCACACGTTCAGTAGCATTAACTAGAGCCAGAACACGCTAGGCATAAAGTGCATCTAATTATCAAGTGTGGCTACATGCCGCGCTGAACGTGCCTCGCCTTGCCCCTCTCTCCCCTCAAGCCCGGAGTCAAGTTTAAAGTTTAGTAAGTCACAAGCTCTTATATCATCATGCGAACCCTCCAGTGGCTCTGTAAACTGTGGACATAAACGCCTACACACACACACACACACACACACACACACACACACACACACACACATGCAAGAGGCAGACAAAAGGAGGAGTAGGTTTCTTCTTAACTTCATTCAAACTAATTAATTCCCTCTCACCTGCCCCCACTACCGTACCAGGTATTCATAACTTATTAATTCGTTTAGCCAAAGTTTATTATTATGGTGTCAGTCGTGGTTTTCTTTCCTTCCTCCTGGCGTGGTGTTTTCGTGGCGGGGAGCTTTAATATGACTGCCAGAGGTGCTTTAATATAAGGGTGAGAGCTGATCGGGCTGGCTGCTGCGTGCGTCTTGAATTACTAAAGTTCGGTGGGAATTGTGAGGCAAACGTGGAATCAACTGGATTTTTTTTTAACAGGGATGACTGTGTGTGTGTGTGTGTGTGTGTGTCTTTTCACCAGTTCCTAAACCCCCATCGATTACTAGTAGATAAATATTTGAAAGCACGTACTTAGATCAGCGGTTAGTTTTACATAATTGACGGTGTTCGCTGGATAGTGTCATGAACTAGAAAATATATGTTAGGTGTTGCCACGCAAGTTGTAGATTTGGTGATGGTGGTGGTGGTGGTGGTAATAGAGGTACATTCAATGATTTAAACCCACCAAAATGCTTGTGCTATTCGCTATTCTTCACATTTTAACGTCAAACGAGGAGGCCAGTCAGTCAGCCAGTCAGCCAGCCAATCAGTTAGGTAGTCAGTTCACCATGCAGTCAGTCAGTCAGCCACCAAGAGTTCGTATCAATAGTAAATTTGATTGAGCCTGGTTGTCCCGCTGCAACATTAACCAGTATTGAGTCCTCTCGCGTTGAAAACACATATAAGGAGAATGGGAGAGTTGAGTCGAGTCCGCACAAAGAGGTGGGGGAGGAAGGAGAAGAAAATAAATAGTCGTTGTAGTAGTATTATCAACAGGAACAGACGGGTGGAAAGGAGTAGGAGTAACAGAAGAGAAAGAAGAATAAAACGAAAAATTGTAATAGTAGTATCAGCAGGAACAGAAAAGCGGAAAGGAGTAGGTGAAGACGAGGAGAAAGAAGAGAAGAAGACAAAGAAAATAAATTGTAATAGTAGTATCAGCAGGAACAGGAGAGCGGAAAGGAGTAGGAGGAAAAAGAGGAGGTAAAAGGAGGAGGAAGAAGCAGAGGAAGAGGAGGAGGGTGCTGAGGGTGACGAACCATGACCTCTCATTGCCAAGCCGTCAGTAGCAACACTTCTCACCCCGGGAAGGGAAGAAGGAAGAAGGTGGGGTGGTCGAGGGTGGGGAAGAAGACAGACAGCCATGCAGCCAACCAGCCATTATGAGGGTGTGGGGCGCGGCGTCCAGTGGCTGGCTGAATGGCTGAATGACAGGCTGCATGCGAGGTGTTGAGTGGCTTGAGGCAGTATTGTGGTGGCTTGAGGTGTGTGTGTGTGTGTGTGTGTGTGTGTGTGTGAAGTATGAGTGTGAAGTATGAGTGTTCCCGCGTTGGTAAACATGAAGCTCAGTGTTTGTTGGGCTTGTGATATTTATGAGCTAATGCCACACTCTTACTATTGTTCTTGCTGTGTGTGTGTGTGTGTGTGTGTGTGTGTGTGTGTGTGTGTGTGTGTCAAAACAAAAACCTAAGTATATATTTATTTGTCTTCATTCATTTATTTACTATAAACATCGACATGTCTTAACAACAACTATAAACAACTCAAGAGATTAGGTAAGCATCACTCTTGTATTATCATCTTCCACTTATGCATAACTGGCCCGTCAGATGGCGTTGGGGGGGCAGTGAATCGCACAGTATTTTAACGTTTGCGAACACCACCACCACTACCACCACCAGCAGCATGCATTCAGTCAGACCTGAACACACGGCTTATTATCATGGTTTATGTTTATTGGAAGCTGGCCAGTCTTTTAAAATGTTTGTCTCATGTCCCTTGCTTGCTTACATACTTTCTTCTTGCGCTCTCTCTCTCTCTCTCTCTCTCTCTCTCTCTCTCTCTCTCTCTCTCTCTCTCTCAGCATATCTATATCTATCTATCTTGCAGCAGTGTGGCAGCCAAGACTAATAAATCGTTGTGTTAGTGTTGTAATTACTATGTTTGTGTACTTGGTGAAGAAAAACTAATGAATAAAAAGCCTCTTGGATATGATGTATTAGAAACTATCAATCTTTCTCTCGCTCTCTCCCTCCCTCCCTCTCTCCCTCTTCCCCCGTGTTACCCTGTTTGCCATAAGACGGGAAAGGACTCGTGCTATCAGTTAGGCCGTGGCAGTAGTTAGCGGGCTAAGATTTATGCGACTCGCGTAGTACAAAAAGGACTGCACATTCTTCTTCACCAGCTTGCTCGCTCGCTCCTCTGCCTTGCCCACACGCACGCAGCCTCCTCCTCCTCCTCCTCCTCCTCCTCCTCTTGCTTCTGTTACTCTTTTAGTTCTTTGTCTTATTTTCTTCTCGTTCTTGTTTTTCGCCTTTTACTCTGATATATACTTGCACATCATTATTATCATTACTATCCTCTCCTCTTCATCCTTCTTCTTGTTCTTGTATACTTCTTCGTCATTTTTTCTACTGCTGCTATTACTTCTACTTCTCGTTATAACTGGGTAAGGATAGGTTGGAGGAAAGGGGAGGAGGGCAAGGAGGAAGGAGGAGAAAAGGGAAAGACCGGTGACTGGGGTTATGGTGACTTGGGGGAAGGAAGGAGGAAGGGCGGGAGGGAAGGAAGGGAGGCCGTGGGAGTAAATGACGAGGTATGTGGAAGACACGGGAATCATGTAATTAGGGAACGTTTTATTTATCTCATTATTACATCCATTTCTTCCTGTCCTCGTACCTGTTTTATTTTTATATTTTTGTTTATATTTTATTCGCACGTTTTTGTTTATTTATGTGGCAGGTAAATTATTCATACCTCTTAATTAATTCATTCATTCCGAATAATTGTAAAATGTTTTGTGATACCTGATTAATAGTGTTGATAGGATACGTATTATTATTATTATTATTATTATTATTATTATTATTATTATTATTATTATTATCATCGTACTTTTCTTCTTCTTCTTCTTAGTAGTAGTAGTAGTAGTACCGGTAGTAACAGTGGTAGTAGCGGTAGCAATATTTTGGCGTGCTCCTGGGAAAGGATTCTGCTAGCGGCCCCCACGACCGTAACTGGGATGGGTGGGTGGGAGGAGGAGGAGGGAGGTGAGTCGGTTGGGTCCGGCTGCGAGCGGGCAAGGTTGGATGGGTCGCCCGGGGTCCTCACCACCACCACCACCGTCACCACCAGTCACCATCACCACCACCTTCACGACCTCTCATTACGATCATCCCCATCACCATACATACACCACCACCACTACTACTACTACTACTACTACTACTACTACTACTACTACTACTACTACTATGATCACCACATCACCATCACGGTCATTATTGGCTTATCACCATCATCATCACCATCATCTTCCAAGGTGATTCGATTTTCGTCAGGATGTTGATTCTCTCTCTCTCTCTCTCTCTCTCTCTCTCTCTCTTTAAAGCTGGCTCACCCTCATCTCACTCACATCTGGCAGTTTTGGAGGGAGGAGGAGGAGGGTGACAGGGTGGACGTAAGGGGTCTGTAAAGGGGGGGGGGAGGGGGGGGGGCAGGGTAAGGGGTGATTGTTATACCCTCACCCTGGCGTTTATTGTGAGGCGTCAGGGTGGGATTGTGTTACCCACGTGGCGATGGTGGTGGTGGTGGTGGTGGTGAGGTGGGTGGAAGGGAGTAGCTGTAGTGGTGGTGGGATGCGCTATTTCTTGTGTTATCTCCTTCTTCTTCTTCTTCTTCTTCTTCTTCTTCTTCTTCTTCTTCTTCTCCTCCTCCTCCTCAGTCGGAGCGGAATACCGACAACTCCTGCTTATGATTTGCTGTTTGGGCTTGAGGAAAAGTTTGGAGCTCCTGTGTGTATGTGTGTGTGTGTGTGTGTGTGTGTTGGTCTTATTTATCTTTATTTTTTGTGTGTGTGTGTGTTGTATTGGTTTTATGATTCTTCGTTTCCTCTTCCTCCTTCCATTCATTCATCATCTATATTTTCTTGCTTTCCTTCTTTTATTATTTCTTTTTGCGTGCCATCTATATACGTAATCATTATATCCGTCTCCTTTTTGTCCTACTTCCTCCCTCTCTTTTCAAGCTGACACATTCATCTCTTTGTCTTCCTTGCTTCTTCTTTCTACCTTTCTTTCCTTTTACTCCTTCTCTCTTTCTTTTTTGCTTCAGTCCACTTCCTCTCTGTCCGATGTGTCTCCTGATTATCTCTATGACCTGTTGATTTGAAGCCGTTTGGTCCTTTATCACATGCCTTTGTCTAGGAGAGTTAAGGGGTGGGTGGCGGAGTGTTGAGCGGGGCGATGTGGTGATCTGGAAACCCGTGTTCGAGTCCAGCTGACAATACATTAATAAAAACTCGAAACATGAAAATAAACACAACCTTTCATCTCCATTTCCTCTTTCTACCTTCCCTTTTCTTCGCTTCCCTTCCCTTTCCTTTCCATCCTTTCCCCTCCCTTTCCGTCCCTTCTCTTCCCTTCATATCCCTTCCCTTTCCTTCATATCCCTTCCCTTCCCTTCCCTCCCCTTCCCAACCATTCCATTCGCACATGAACCCACCTGTCATTTCTCTTCGTCACCAGCCAGGAGGAAGGTTGATAGTAGTAAGTGGGGAGCAGATTGATGGCCGATGGAAAGACTGTATACATGGTTGCTGTGTATAGGCTCTCCTAGACTCCCTTATAATACATGCTAAGTAGAGAGGAGCCACTAAGTAGATAGCTAGGTAAGGAGATAGTGTTAGTAGTGTGTGTGTGTGTGTGTGTGTGTGTGTGGCGTAGAGGGAGGTTGGTAGGCAGGAAGTGAATCATGTAACCTGTTCGGAATAGATTTGTTGTTCCAATGTTATCTCCTAATGATCCTCGTACAACAGGCAATTTTGTCACTTATAGATTTATAGATGCGCCACACTTAACCACTCCTCCACCCACCCATCTATCCATCTGTCTATCTCTTCCTCCCTCATCCATGTTAGCTATTCCTCCACCCACCCCATCCTTCTATCTATCCCTTTATCTCTCCCTCATCCATGCATCCAGTTAGCCATCCAGTCAGTGCAGTGCTTTATAACCTTTCCTCCACTTACCTATTCATCCATTCATCCCTCACTCTCATCCAGCCATTCAGTTAGTCATTGCTTCCCTTTATAACCTTTCCTCTACTCACCCACCCATCCATCTCTCATTCCCTCTCTCCCTCCCTCATCCATGGATCCAATCATCCTCCCAGTCAGTAAGTTTACCGCTTTATCATCAAACAAACAAACAAAGAACAAACGAGTCACTGCAGAATGCTTTATGTGACGGCCTTTGAAAATTAAGCGCATCAATCATCACTCATTCTTTTTTTTATTTAATTCATGAGTGTCCTATAAAAAAAAGTGTTTGCTCGCTCATTCATTTGTCGATTTCTTTGTATTATTTGCTTTGATTCTCAGGGCATGTAACTTATACTATATTTGTCCATTTTTTTTTTCTTTTTGGCTGTATTATATATACCGTATGAGTGTGTACATGATGTGTGTGTCTGTGTGCGCGCGAGCAATCACTTTCTGTCCGAGGAGAAGTATTATTATTATTCTTGTTTTTGTAGTGGGTGCGTGCGTTAACAAGCTATAATGTATACCCGCTTGAAAACCTGTTATTACGAATTTTATCAGACAGGTGGACGCTGGGCTGAGGCGAGGTGGTGGTGGTGGTGGTGGTTAGCGTTTAAAAGTATTATCGGCGGCGGGTTTGGGCAGCGTCATCACTCTTGCTTATGTTAATGGCGCCCCGATAACAGCTGCTGCTTCTCCGGCGCTGCTCCTCCTCCTGTGTGTGTGTGTGTGTGTGTGTGTGTGTGTGTGTGTGTGTGTGTGTGATAAGGATGGGGCTAGACTCACCAAACAAGTCTTAGAGGCATCTCCACTACCACCATGACCTCCTCCTCTTCCTCCTCCTCCTCCTCCTCCTTCTCCTCCATCATCTGTGCTAGGCTAACTCCACTGAATATACCTTGAGTCTACTCCCCCTCTCTCTCTCTCTCTCTCTCTCTCTCTCTCTCTCTCTCTCTCTCTCTCTCTGATGTGTTTCTCGTGTTGTCGCAGAAGGATCCCTGATGTATAAGGTCCTACGTCGCCGTCCCGTCATTAGTAGGCTCAGGACGGGCCATGGGAGGAGGAGGTGGTGGTGGTGGTGGTGGTGGTGTGCCTCCTCGGCTTGGCTATCTATATTCGGTGCCCTCCAGACTGGTCCTGTGTATGGCTTGGCTTGGCTCGGCTCGGCTCTTCATATTCATATTGTTTACATCGGCGTGTGTTCCCTCCTTCTCCATCGTCTCGTTCTTCCTTCTTTCTTCTTCCTTTTTTTGTAATTTTTTTCTGTACGTACTTTATGTTTCTTTTCCTGTTTTCATCCTTGTTTTTTGTTCTTTGTTTTTTCCTCCTCTTCCATCCTTTCTCTACCATCTTATAATCATCCTCTTCCTCTATTACTTCTCCTCCTCTTCCTCCTCCTCCTCCTCCAACTACCACCACTACTGCTACTACTAGGTACTACTACTACTACTACTACTACTACTACTACTACTACTACTACTACTGCTACTGCTACTATTAGTACTACTACTACTACTACTACTACTACTACTACTACTACTACTACTGCCACTACCACAACCTCTTAACCCCTCCACCACAGCCTCCCTCCCTCCTCCTCTGCCACAACATCCCTCCTTCTCCTCCTCCTCCTAAACGGTCGGAGCGCCCCATTCCTGTCCGGCGGTAATTGTGGTTGGGGTCGTGTTTGCGGTCACAGGTGGGCTGGCGGTGCGGTTGGTGGCGGTCGGTTGGGGCGGCTTCGGCGGCGCCAGCCTTAAGGGATTCGGTGCGCTTCCTTTTCTTATTCTTCCTTTCCTCTCTGACGCCAAGGGAAGAGGGGTTGATATGGTGTGGTGGTGGTGAGGGGTGTAGCGATGCGTGTGGTGGGGAAGGGGTGAGGGGAAGGGGAATGGGTTAGGGTGACATGCTGGTGGTGGTGGTGGTGAAAGGAGGGGGGGGTAGGTGAGGGAGGGGAATGGGTTAGGCTAGGGTGACATGCTGTGGTTTATTTAGTATGAGTCATTTTTCTTAAGTTATATCTCAAATTACATATATTTCTAATTACGTATACGGAAGAGCATTATTAAGTGTCTTGTTTAACTGTTCTAACGTGTTCTTTCTATCATCATTATCGTCATTATCAACATCATTATCATTTTGGTCCAGGAACTATTTTATCTAACCTTTCTTATCTAATCATGTTCTCATCATAATCATCATAATCATCATCATCATTGGCCCTGCAGTACTATAATATATGCCATCAAGTGCCTCGTTCATATACCTGGGTAGATGCGTTTTCCTTGTCTATCATTATCAGCATCAGCATCGTATATCATCAGTCCGAGTATTACAGGGTGAAGGGCAGGCTCGCGGGGGGAGGGGGGGTGGCACATCAGTCCGGGCTGTATGTTTTCTAATGCATTACGCTGTACACCTTTTAGTCTCCCTGCCAGGTATACTCCCACCCCCCTGTCTCCCTCCCTCCCCGTCTCGTTCCGTCACCTCAGCATCTTTATCATCCTTTTCCTTCACCTATCCACCGATCTCTCTCTCTGCCTCCTCCTCTTCCTCCTCGTCCTCCTCCTCCTCTTGTCCGTCACCGCAGCATCTTTCTCATTTCGTCTTGCTTCACCCATTCATTGCATCTAAACTCTCTTGTCTCCTCCTCCTCCTCCTCCTCCTCCTCCTCCTCCCGTCCCGTTCCGTCGCCGCCGCCGCCGCTCGGTCCTCCCTTAAATCATCTTCGCCCGTGTGCATCCGGCCGGACCCGCTAATTTACCGTTGAAGGTGATACGGGTAATAACTTTCACACGTGACAGGTAGCCAGGTAGTCCACGTGTGTTTGGAGGGGGGAGGGAAGGGTGGCTGTGCGTGTGTGTTTGTGTGTGTGTGTGTGTGGGGCGGGGGAGCGAGTATAGGTGAGAATAGAGGAAGGGATATATATAGGTAAGAGAAGAGAGCTGATGGAGAGAAGGTAGGGAGGTAGGAAATTAGGAGGAGGTTGTGATGGTGGTGGTGGATACTGATAAAGCTTCCGTTCAGCGCCACAACCATTTAATCAACATGAGCGTCACCTACTAGTCGACAACGTGTGTGTGTGTGTGTGTGTGTGTGTGCAGCGAGCGTTAGTTGTTGTGGTCACGCCGTCCTGGTGCTCGCTACGCCTCGCCTCTGCTGTTTGTCTGTCTGTCTGTTTGTCCGTCTGTCTGTCATCCGCTCCTGGACGTGGCTCGGCGGGTGGTTGTGATGTGGAGATGTATTAGAGGCGATTAGAGGAGCTTGCCAGGAAATAAAGGTACTATATCGTCAGAGAGAGAGAGAGAGAGAGAGAGAGAGAGAGAGAGAGAGAGAGGAAATATCATAATACAAACACAAGTACCGACACAGATATAGTATGCTAAAAATAGATAGATAAATATAACGTGGACTAGGTTGACGAGTTAAAATGAGACTAATAATAACCTTAAAGTATTAATAACCAGACACTCTTGTATATTGTGGGACCTTCCTTTGGGTCTTATATAGTAATCATTACATAAAGTTGATCCAGTTCAGGTTTGATTGAGTCCCGTATTCTCAGATGCTTCCGGTTCTCCCAGTAAGTTTTTCCCAGGGCCACGAGGGAGGTAAGTCGGGTTCTCATGAGTTTTTTCCACGTTCACGAGGCGGAAACCATGTCAGACCATCACTTGGCTCATAAAACTACCCATGGAAATATATACCAACAAATCAGCCTCTACGAAAGCCTTCCCAAATGTATGTATCTGTGTGTGTGTTTGTGCAAGCCCCTAAATGTTTGGGAATATTGTCCTGAGTAAGTCTCTTGGTCAGTATATACGCTGTCAAGCCGTTCATAACACGGTATTATAGTCTGAGCCACGCCCACCCTCCAGCCAGGCGGCGTGGCTTGTTTCGTGTCGCCCGCGGCCGTTTGTTTGTGTGCGGGGTGTGTGTTTGGTCACGGCGGGTCACGCATCGGTAAGCCTAACATGACAGCTTTCTCTCTGTGTGTGTGTGTGTGTGTAGGAGGAACAGCAATCAAGATAGGCATGAACAGCAGGGAAAATATTTGTATGTGATATAATATTTGCAGTCTCTCTCTCTCTCTCTCTCTCTCTCTCTCTCTCTCTCTCTCTCTCTCTCTCTCTCTCTCTCTCTCTCCTATCGCAGCAGTTGTTGGTTCAGTGAGTAATACTGTACAAGCAAGCAGAGGAAGCTAATAATGATGGGCAGTCCCTTTGGGCAGAGCTGCTGGTGGGCAAGGCAAGACAAGAGCAGGGAGGAGTGAGGGAGGGCGCGAGAGAGCCTCCGTAGGGGTGGTGGTGGCGGGGCGAGAGGGAAGCAGGGAGGGAGGGGGTAGGAAATTAGATTTATCAGGACAATTGTCGCCAGCAGCCAAGTTAATGCTCCACTGCTGCGCCGGTGACAATAGCCATTTGCCACCCCGCCCCGTGAATACTAATATTTGCTCGCTCCTCGATTAGTGCGGCTGCTGCTTCTTCTTCGTCGTCTTGATATTGGCAGGCGGTTCACCTCCCCGCTGATGCAACGGCCTGATAACAGCGTCTAGACATTACTGAGGGTCCCGTGGTGCGCTGGCCGGGGGCGATGGAACATAACGCATCTTTAAGGTTCGTATTCTTAAACGTATCGGGCTCCCATTACGACTGTTTCCCGAGACCACAGAGAGGATTAACCGGGTTTTCTTGGGTGTTTTCCCGTTCAAGATGCAGAGGTCGTGTAGAAGCATCATGCACTAGGATTACAACGCAGTCCATGGAAAGCCGATCACCTTCTACGAGAGGCTTTTCAAATAGGCGAATTGAGCTGTCGATACATTTAAGAATACGGGTTAGTAGTGTTTTGTTCTCTTAGCTTATCGCCCTGTATCCTGGCCATCCGTCAATGTATATGAATCTTTATATGAAGACTCGACGGATTTACATTTACCACACGCCTCCTGTCCACTCATCCATTTCTGTAACTATAACTTATCGCTTCATTTACTCGTCATCTTAAATGTATATGAATCTAAAACCTCATATCCCAATCGTCTTTATACTTAACCACATGCCTCCTGCCTCTGGTCCACTCATCCATCTCTGTATCTATAACTTATCGCTTCATATCCTCGTCATCTTTAAATGTATATGAATCTAAAACCTCATATCCCAATCGCCTTTACACTTAACCACATGCCTCCTGCCTCTGGTCCTCTCATCAGTCTCTTCATCTCTCGTCCTAAGCCAGTTATTTATTGCCAGTGTCTTCATGCTTCTCGTGCTCCTCTCATCCATTATTCTGTCAATCAGTTCTTGTCAGTCTTCAGGGTTAGTTTGCTCCTCGCGTTCATTAGCTGTATCAACGCTCATGGATTTGGCGGGTTAGATGTTGAAGGACGGATTGATTTAGTACACGGCGAGGCCTATTTTTATCTCATGTTTCTTTATGTAGTACTAGTCCTTCTCCTTCCTTTCCTTCCCTCCCTCATTCGTTAAAATATCATGATCCCTTACCAGCAGCCTTTGACGGACGGGCGGGCCACCTCTTGGAGCGGACCACTTACTTCGCTTTCATTGGACAGCTTGATTTCGTGCGTGTACTGAAAACCGGTAAGAAGGAAGAGGAGGGACAGCTGAGAACGGAGGGGGGGGGGGGGGAGAAGGAAGGAGGAACAGCTGATTCAAGAGAGAGGAGAAGGGGTGAAGGACATGAGCGCACACACACACACACGACCAGCGAAACTGTTAAGTGTGTATAGATTTATTCCATGGCGCCAGTGAATGTGTGTGTGTGTGTGTGTGTGTGTGTGTGTGTGTGTGTGTGTGTGTGTGTGGCTGGTCAGGTGACAGGAGGGAGGGAGGGTCCTGTCACTGCCTGTCATTCGCTGTCACCTGATCACACGGAGGGGCGCGGCGGAACAGAGAGGGGCAGGTAAGATGAGAGAGAGAGAGAGAGAGAGAGAGAGAGAGAGATTTGTGTAGTAATATGCCTCTATATCAAGTAAGGCTGAAAAGGGATGCAAGGAAAAAGAAAAAAAGGAAAGAGGAACGAGCACACACACACACACACACACACACACACACACAGAGAGAGAGAGAGAGAGAGAGAGAGAGAGAGAGAGAGAGAGAGAATAACAAGGTGCATCATGTATTAATTAGGAGTGGTCACGGTGACTGGACGAGGAGGAGGAGGAGGGAGAACGGAAGATGGGCTAAGGGGGATAGAAGGGAGAACGGAAGATAGGGGGGAGGGGGAGAAGAAAGGGGGAAGAGGGACCCACCACCACTATCATCCACCACCACTATCACCACCACCACCACTTCATCGATATCGAGGTCGGGAGTCTCGCTTATCGGGGTCCGGAGGTAGCCCTGTCTGAACGTTTATCATCAGGTGAGCCGAGGAGGAGGAGGAGGAGGAAAGGAGACCGACTTGACGCCCCTTGGAAACGTTGATGCTGGTGATGTTGATGAAATTTGTTGTTCTCTTTCACACGTGGTCATATTATATTGTCATTTGTTTGTTTGTTAACCTTTTTTAACATTTACAGCTACATTTTTTTCTTGGATTGTGTTTGTTTATAATTCGTGTGATTTGTGTTTGTATCGTTTATGATTTTTTTTTATTTGTTCCGTCAGACTGTATTGAAAGTGTGGTCAGTATATAAACTATCAGTCATTCAATCTACCGGTATGGTTAATTACTCCTATTTGAGCATTTGAATAACCTTATCTTCTTCTATTGTAATACGATAAATGATCTCCATATATTTATCTTTATACATCCATTACCATAATTATTTTACTAAGCTTATATTCTACACCAATTAAACAAACTTCTCTACCTCCCTAGTAATATAATAAACTTTTCAGTGTTAAATAAACTCGTCTACTACTGTAATAGAATCAAACTTTTCTTACCTTTCCTAATCCTCCTCTTTGCTTCTCGATGTAATATAATAAAACTTTTCTGTCACCTGTTTTAATCCTCTTTGCCACGCTTCATCAGTCCCTTCCCTCCCTCCCGCACACCCACCACCGCCGCCTCCTTAGACCTCCCAGCTTACCTTCCTTCCTGCCTACCTCCCCAAAGTGGCGTGGGTGTATCCCTTCCCTCAGCGCTGAATGGGTCTTGCCTACTTGTGTTTAATCTTCTTTACTTGCTCCTACTCGTTCTCTATCTAGCTATAAACTTATTTTTTTCTGTTAACTTGATTTTGTAAGACTGTCGCTGGAGGAGGAGGAAGAGGAGGAGGAGCAGACATTTGTTTCGTTTCTCTCTCTCTCTCTCTCTCTCTCTCTCTCTCTCTCTCTCTCTCTCTCTCTCTCTCTCTCTCTCTCAAATAACAAACCTATTTACGTTTTTACTCCTTTCTTTCCTTTCCTTTCACGATACTTCTCTATACTTCTTTTCATCCTTCCTCCTCCTCCTCCTCCTCCTCCTCCTTACTCCTCCACCGTGCCACTGTGTGTGTGTGTGTGTGTGTGTGTGTGTGTGTGTGTGTGTGTGTTTCTATTCCCTAAGGTGATTAAGGCTCTGTCCCCAAGAGATGCTCCTCCTCCTCCTCTTCCTCCTCCTCTTCCTCTTCCTCTTCCTCTTCCTCCTCCTCCTTCTCCCCCTCCCCTCACTTCCCCCTAGCGGCGGCTTCGTGTATAACATTATGCAAATCTCTAACTCAAAACCCTTGGCACTACGTTACGCGGCTGTCTGTGGCCTGACTGATGAATGTATCGGGGTATTGCGAGCTATTGAACCGTTATTTGTTGCGGTGACGGCGGCGGCGGTGGTGGTGGTGGTGGTGAGAGGAGGAGGGAGGAAGGAGGTGGAGGGTAAAGAAAGACGAAGAGGGACACGAGAGAGGAGTGAAAGATAGATATAGACACAGAGGAAGGAAGTGGAGGGAAAGTAAAGACGAAAAAGGAGATGGAAGAGAAGAAAGATAGATACAGAGAGGTATGGTAAGAAAAGAGATGAAGATTTAGAAGAAGGATAAAGGGAGAGGAAGTTAGTAAGGGGAAAAGGAATACGAAGAAGAGATTGACAGATAAACAAAGAAGAACGATAGGAACAGAGATTAAGTGATATAGAGGGAGGGGAACGGAAGAGGAGGAGCATGATTTATAGTATGGAAGAGGAAGAGGAGAAACGAAAAGAAAGGAACAAAAAAATGATCTATTAGTAAGTTTAGAAGTGGAATCAGATGGCATGTCAGGAGGAAGAGGTGTGAGGATAGGTGAAGAGCAGGAGGAAAGAGGGGAAGAGAGATAGTGGAGGAGGGAGGGACGGCATAGCAGGGTGAGGAGGAAGAGGGGAGGGGAGGGGAGATTAGACAGCTATTCCTGATGGTAAAAAGGAAGCTAAAGGGCAATGACATTTAATCCCCTTTCCTCCCCTCACCTCCCCTCTTTTCCCCTCTCTCCCTTCCCCTTCTCTCCTCCTCTCCCCCTCCCTCCCCTCACTTGCCCCTCTCTTCTATATACCCATAACAGCACTCATCCCTTTCCTCTCCCTCTACCCTCCCCTTTCTTCCTCTTCCCTCCCCTTCCCCCTCTTCTCCCCTCACTTTCCCCTCTCCTTCATATCCCCATAACATCCCTCTCTCGCATCTCTTTTCCTCTCCCTCCCCTCTCCCTTCCCCTCACTTTCCTCCCCTCTTTATTTGCCCTTAACTCTCCTCTCCCCTCGTATCCCTTTCCCCTCCCTTCCCTTCTTCCCTTTTCCCTCTTCCTTCCTTCCTCATCCAGGATTCTCTTTTTTTGTTTGTTTGTTTGATCATATTCGTAATCTTCAAGTTAATATGATTCTGGTGTTGAGTTTCTGTGTTTGTGTCTGTTGGTGTGTCAGTGTGTAGTACTATTATTCTCTCTCTCTCTCTCTCTCTCTCTCTCTCTCTCTCTCTCTCATCCCACGCACACAGCTTTGTTCAGGTCAGTTTGATTGAAATTGGTGTGTTGCTGGTGGTGGTGGTGGTGGTGGTGCTGCTGCTGTTGCCATACTGTTGTTGAATTCCCTCTCCTCTCCTCCCAATCCTCCCTTCTTTCCCCTCCTCACTCCCTCCACCTCCCCTCTTTCCCCTCCCTCCCGTCCGTCTCCCTTCACTCATTCCGTCCATAACTTTTTTTTTCCATCCGTCTGGCAGCAACACAAACAGAATCATCACCAACTGCAACATAAACACTGCTAACAATGGACACACGCGAGCTACGTACAACAGACAGTGTAACAACAACACCAACAAGAGGAATATCAACAGTAAGAGGATCAGCAGTCTAAATTGATCAACAGCGGAAACAGTAATTGCAACAGTGATAGGTAAAACGTGCGTAAAATGACATGTACAACAATCAACAACATGAGTATAACAACACTAACGATAATAACAACAAGAGTAACAATAAGAGGATAAGATAATAACAATAACACCAACAGCAACAAGTAAAACGTAGTACATACCATAACGTCAGACGAGAATATCAAGTGGAATAACATTAAACATTCAGCAGCGAGAGTAACAACACTTCAACATATAATAACAATAACAACAACAGTAACAACAACAAAAAGTGCGTACAATAGCGTCAAACGTGAATATGAAGTGGACTAACAATGTACAGCAATCAGCAACAACAATATAACAACATTTAATAACATGAGCATAACAGCGAGAATAGCCACACCACGCCACGCCGCGCCACACTAAAGCCAGCCACTCAGCCACTCAACCAACCAGCCAGCCAACCAACACAGCCAGCCAGTCAGTAATGTCGGAAAATGCGGAAATAAAACTCAACGGTTTATCGTGCTGTCATAAATTTATTATTAACAAGCGAGTGACTGGCTAATGGACAGAGCAGCGAGCCGTAGCACGCCAGAATTTAAATCAAAGCTGACTGCCTCGTTTCATTTAACTTGACAATTATTTACTTATTAATGACGTCAGACAGGACCAACTTGCAACGCGCGAGGGAGAGAGGGCAACACACACACACACACACACTGGGCGTCTGGCTGCATGGTATTGATTATATACTCGTGTGTGTGTGTGTGTGTGTGTGTGTGTGTGTTTGCGAATTTGTTTGTTTTACCGTTGTTGCTCGCCTCCGCCCCCTCCTCTTTCCTCTACCCCTCCATCTCTTTCTCCTCTTCTTCCTCCTCTTCCTCCTCCTCCGCCTCTTTCTCCTACTCCTCTTCCTCCTCTTTCTCCTCCTACTCCTCCTACTCCTACTCCTCACCTGTCCTCACCCCTCACCCCCTCTGGTGACCTACATAGAAAGTGATGAGTTTGGACACACACACACACACACACACACACACACACACACACACACACACACACACACACACACACACACACACACACGAAGAGGGGTTGAAAAAGAATGCCCTGGTTTAGAGAGAGGAGGAGGGGTTGGTTGGTTAGGAGAGAGAGAGAGAGAGAGAGAGAGAGAGAGAGAGAGAGAGAGAGAGGGTGGGGGTGAGGGGGGCATGGGATGTATGGATTCAGCTGTCTCGTGGCGCACAGTGGCCGGCAAGCTTTGTGAGTGTGCCCCGGGGGAGTGTTTACCAGGGGGCGGAGGGGAGAGGGGGGGGTCAACACGGCTGTTTGCTTATGACAGTGGGGCGCCGCGTGGGTAACCGAGTGGGGCATAGAATCTCTCTCTCTCTCTCTCTCTCTCTCTCTCTCTCTCGATGTGGGTGGGTGTGATGATTATGTTTGTTTGTTTGTTTGTTTGTCTGATTTATTTATTTGTCTGTTTGTTGATCTATTTATGTGCTCCGTTTGATATGTGTGTGTGTGTGTTTATGATGCGGAGACATGACTGTATAAACACACACACAGACACACACACACACACACACACACACACACACACGAACTAACAAACACACGTCCCATGCCTCACCTGTCACCTGCTCTCTCTCTCTCTCTCTCTCTCTCTCTCTCTCTCTCTCTCTCTCATATCTCTCTATCTCACTCTCCCATGTGTTTCCTGTGCTACATCACCACTGCCACCACCACCACCACTATCATCACCACCACCACCACCACCACCACCACCATCACCCGTCACTGCTCCTGTCATGTAGGGTCGACATCACCACCACCACCACCACCACCACCTCAACAACCTAAATGGTGAGTTGCTGACGATGTATCGATCAGCAGCGACTCAGCGACCGACGGACGTTACCGAGGAGTAGGGGGAGGAGGAGGGACCTGGTTTTCCCCTACATTCCTAATACTTCTCCTCTCTCTATCTTTCTTGTTTCTTTTTCCTCCTCTTTGTCTTTTATCCTCTTTCTTTTTCTCTTTTTCCTCCACTTTTCTATTCTGCATTTTCCTCTTCCCTTTTTTTTTCTTTTCCACATTCTCTTCCTCTTTCCTGTTCTCCCTTCACTGTTGTCCATTGTCTTCTTCCTCTTTCTTTTCCTCTTACTTCTCTTCTACTTCTTCTTTATCAGTCTTGTCTAATACGTTCTCTTTTTCCTCCAATTCAAGTTATTCTCCTCCTCCTCCTCCTCCTGCAGCTGTTCCTCCCTCCTTCTCTTCCCCCTATCCCATCGTTCCATTCTCTTTTTTTTTAATTCACCCTTTCCCTCCTCTCCCTTCCTCTGTCCATACCTTCCCCTATTTCCCCTTCCTTCCCTTCCCTTCTCGTTCCTCTGCCTCCCCTCCTTTCCCTCCCCTTCCTCTCCCCTTCAGGTGAGATTGTATGTACCTACGTCAGTGGAGTGTTGCGTGACGTCATGTGTTGCTTACCTTGGCATGGTGTTGATGGTGTTGATGCGGCGGCGGTGGTGGTGGTGGCGAGTGTCATGTGTTGGTGGAAAGGAGGAGGAGGAAGAAGAGGAAGAGGAGGAGGAGGAGGTTGGCAGCTCACTCATTCATTTATTCACTTTCTCACAGAGGTTAAAGGGCGTGTGGAGGAAGAGGAGGAGGAGGAGGAAGAGGAGGAACATGTCTCGGTTGGTCGGCGGAAAGGAGTCAGATATTAAAGTTGTGTGTGTGTGTGTGTGTGTGTGTATGTGTGTGTGTGTGTGTCAGAGAGAGAGAGAGAGAGAGAGAGAGAGAGAGAGAGAGAGAGAGAGAGAGAGAGAGAGGAGGCAGGTAAAGAAGATTGGTTGGTCGAGGGAATGCGAGAAAGACATATAATTGGTTTGAAATATGAGACGGCAAGAAGGAGAAGAGGAAGGAAGAAGGAGGAGGAAGAAGAGAAGGAAGGAGGTGGAGGAGGAGGAAAAAATAGATGAAGGCGTTGAAAGTTTCTAGTACAAGATAAGCGGCCGCCACCACCATCTCTAATACACGCTCCTTTTAATTATTCAGAGAGAGAGAGAGAGAGAGAGAGAGAGAGAGAGAGAGAGAGAGAGAGGCGCTTTGATCAATTAATAGGTAAGAGCTCAGGTAGCAAAAGGGAGTTTTATTAACCTCAATAGATACACGCCTACCTACCTGTGCTTCGTTAATTAATGGAACAGGTAAAAGGCGAGAGGTAAATTGATGAAGGCGTGTTAGGTTTAGTAATTGTGATGTCATTTTATTACGCTCAGTATCCGCTTTATCAATTTTTTTTCATGTGTGTGAGTAGTACAGGTAACAACACACCTTTAGAATCAACACCTATTTCTGTCTTTCTTCCTATCTTCAACACCTGGATGACTCAGGAAAACTTATCATGTGTTTTCTCTATCCCAAAATAAATACACAGGTAATAATTATATAGCACAGGTATCAGCAACACAGGTAAATCTACTCACCCACGAATTATGTTTAAATATATACCTCGTCTCCTTCACTATTCCAACACTAGAAAGACATCCTGTAATTCCACCCATCTTTTTTTTCTCCTTTTCAACGCGCAGGTTACTTCTGTAGCTCAGACAACACAAAGAAGTATGTCTTAATATATACCGTAACTTTCTATCTTAACTTTTCTAACACAATAAAAAGACATCGTGTACCCTTTTACGTCTGCCTTCTACTCGTCAACACACACAACTCGGGTATGTCACAGCACCTTCTCCCTCCTCACCCCCCCTCTAAAAACGAGGCCAATTGTGGAGGGAGGAAGCAAGGAAGACTTGTAGCTAATCCGGATTGAACGGCTTACTGACTTGACTCCCGCCGCTCAGAAACAGTACTCGTGGTTGTTGTTGTTGGTTTTGTTGTTCTCTCGCTGCTCCTCCTCCTCCTCCTCCTCCTCCTCACTGATTTTCACCTATTTATTTTTTCTAACAGTATGAACAAAGTCTCGAGAGATGAACGTAGGCGATGAGTGGGTAGGGATACGTGTGTGTGTGTGTGTGTGTGTGTGTGTGTGTGTGTGTGTGTGTGTGAGAGAGAGAGAGCTAAGATTTTACAGAAAGCATGTGAGCAAATCACGAAAATGTCGCTATGAATTTTACCAGCCAACTAAACTGGATAATATTGTATGTACTCTCCCTCCCCTTCCCTCCCTCTCTCCCTTTCATCCGTCCCTCCCTCCCTCCTTTCCCTCTGGCGTATGTCCTCGGTGAATGGAGGGGTGACAATAGCATACAGAAAGTGATCACCATCGGGGAATTGATTTGATGTGAAATTCTACCATCACACCCAAATTGGATATAAGCTTCCCCTCCTTCCCTTCCCTTCGCTTCCTTCCTTCTGGCGTATGTCACTGGTGGATTGATGGGCGACTTGTGTGATTGATGATTGTTATGAGGGGTAAAAAGCGTTGGATGATGATGAGGAGGAGGGAGAGGAGTAAGAGTGAGGTTAAGGAGTAGGATTGAGAGGTTCTAGGAGTGAGGTGATGATAGTTATGAGGGGCACAGAGTATTGGATAAGGAAGGAGGGTTAGGAAGAGAAGAAGGAGTAAGATTATGAGGTAGTGAGATATTGAGGACTGGGCTAAAAGAAATAGGGAGAAGTGTGAGGTAAAGATGAGGCAGGTACGCACTCAATAACATTAGCAGGGAAGGAGAGTATAGGTAGGTAGGTAGGTAGGTAGGTAAAGAAGGGAAGCCATCCATCAAGTCACACAGTCATCAGAAAAGAAGAAGAATGGCTGTATAGGAAGATTAGGTTAGGTATGTTCTCTTCACGACCACCTCCCCCTCTCTCTCCATCCGCTACTGGTGTTGAAACCTTATCGAGACCGTTTGTAGATAATCCCTTACTTGTTTTTACTGTTAGTTACACGTTAGTAGTTGAGTCCGTTAGTACGTCTCTCATGAGGTTAGTAATTTATTGACTATTATATGAGCTCTTAGTAACTGCATTCTCAAGATATTTGATTAATGATTAAGGGAAGAAGATATTGGAGTCGGAAGGGTTAGTATTAAAAAGTTGGCGTAATGAGGATAATGAGGAGAGAGAGAGAGAGAGAGAGAGAGAGAGAGAGAGAGAGAGAATAATTACATTGGAAGATTTAACTTAATTCTATAATGATAAAACTACGCCTTCTTCTTCTTCTTAAACTTCCTCCTCCTCCTCCTCCTCCTCCATAATGGCAGGTGTTTGATGCAAGGCAGAACAGGTGACCACCACTACTACTATTATTACTACTACTACCACTACTATACTACTACTACCACTACTGCTATCATCACCACCACTATCATCATCACCACCACCATCATAACCACCCACGTGTTCGCATGCCTCTGTCTACATGTCTGTCTGTGTCCAGGTGATTCTCCGGAAGTGGCTTTATATATCACGTCCTGTCTCACCGTCTGCCTTACCACCACCACCACCACCACCACCACGTGTACCCACCCCAGCCCAGTCTTGTTATAGTCTCGTTGTGTCTTATTTAGTAACTTCTTTTGACATGTTTATTGCTGTGTTTTGTTGCTTCGTTTATTTTTTATCATTTTCTCTCAGGTTTTTTGTTAGATTCTGTTTTTGTTTTAATTTGTTTGTTTTTCTTCCTTTCCAGTTTTCTTTTACTTCCTTTTTTCCTTGTTTTTTTTTGTTTATTCTTTTTTGTTTTTGTTTTTTTGTTTGTTTTCCTTCTCTTTCCTTCGTGTCCTGTTTTGCTTTTCTTCCTTCCTTTCCTTCCCGATTTATTTTCCTTCCCTTTTCTTCCTTTTTTTCCTTCCTGTTGTGTTTTGTTATTCTTCCTTTTTTTCCTTCTTTCTTTCATCTCGTTTTCCTTTCCTTCCCTTTTTTTTATTCCTTCCTTTAGTCTCGTTTTGCTTCCTTAATCTTATCGTGTCGGCCTCCCTTCCTTCCTTCCTTCCTTCCGTCCTTCCTTTATTTATTTGCTCCTTTCCTCGTTTGTTCTTGCTCCTATTAGTTTCATTTTCAGTTTTCCTCTTTCGTTCGGCTTTGTTTTCCTCCCTTCCTCCTCCACCTGTTTTTTTCCGCTGTTTTTTCCTTCATTATTTTAATTTCTTTATTTTTTTCTTAATTTTCTTTCGTACCTTTATTTATTTCCCGTGTTTATCTCTTCATTTTTTTACTATTTACTTCTTTCTTCTTTCTTTCCTCCTTTGGCCTCTTCCTCCTCTTCCCCATTTTTTTTTCATTATTTTCCTCTTCTTTTTATTCCTTCCTCTCATTTTATTCTTTATTTACTACTGTAGTTCCTCCCTCTCTCTCTCTCTCTCTCTCTCTCTCTCTCTCTCTCTCTCTCTCTCTCTCTCTCTCTCTCTCTCTCTCTCTCTCTCTCTCTCTCTCTCTCTCTCTCCCACCATTGTTGAAATTCCGACCAGTCTCTTAACAAAAAGGAGGAAAAAAAAAAGAGAAAAGAAAAGTCGCTCGCCTCGGCCCTTCAGCTTTCCCTCACCTGCTCTCCTCCTCCTCCTCTTTCACTTCAGACCGAAAGTTGTTGTTTTGTGTGTGCTTGTCTGTTTCTTCTAGTTGTTGTTGTTCTTGGTGGTGGTGGTCAGGGTGGTAGTTGTTGTGGTGGTGGAAATTAAGAACATTTTTTTCTTTTACTTTTTTTTTTCGCTTTTAAATAACTCTTTCTCTTCCTGTTCCTCTTTTTCTTCCTCTTCCTGTTCTTCCTCCTCATCTTCGTCACGTCCATTGATTGATAATAATAATAATAATAATAATAATAATAATAATAATAATAATGATAGAAATAATAGTAATAATAATATAGCCAACAGGAAGTAATGACGGCTTGAGGAAATGAATGAATGAAAAGGAATAAAAGAAAATACGTAATACAAGAAAGACGTAGACAAGAAAAAAGATTACGAAAACAACGAAGAATAACAACAAAAGAAACGAGAAGAAAAAGACTAGATAAAAAAAGATACCTCCATCATTAACAGCAGTGCCTTTCATCTTCCTCTTCCTCCTCCTCCTCCTCCTCCTCCTCTCCCGCTCCTCCTCCTCCTCCTCCTCTTCCTCATGCGGGCGTGTAGCTGTGAAAAGGAACGAGAGAGTGAGAGAAAGAAAGAAAGAAAAAAATAACACGCCGGGGGAGTAGTATTATAAATGTTCCTTAATTGGCGTTTCATTGCTTCACTAACTTCGTTCTCGCTCACCTTTTCAATATTTTTCTTTATTTTTTTTTCTTTTCCGTTTTTTCTTTTATTTCTTTGGTAATTATTCAGTTATTTTATCCTTTTTTTTTTATCTCGCCGTCGTATTTGGGGGGCGATGGGGAGAGAGAGAGAGAGAGAGAGAGAGAGAGAGAGAGAGAGATGGGTGGATGGATGCTTGACGCTGGAAGATGAGGGAGAGGAGGAGGAGGAGGAGGAGGAGGAGAGCTCAAGTTGATGCAAGAGAGGGAAGGAAGGAAGGAGAGAGAGAGAGAGAGAGAGAGAGAGAGAGAGAGAGAGAGAGAGAGAGAGAGATTTGGGGTTGAACTGACGAGGTTGGGGCAGTTACTAGGGTTAGCTTGCTTAGTGTGGGATTTCCTTTGGGTTAACTGGCATGGTTTGGGCTTGTTGGGACTGCGCTTGCGTTTGGGCTGGACAGGGCTTGGTGGCTTTATGTTGGAGTTAGTGGGACTAGAGAGCTGGCTTGCTAGAATGGGCTGTGTGGCTAATCGGAATTGTGTCTGTCTGGCTAGCCGTCTGGGTCTGGCTGGCTATGTCCCTTTAACTCCACACACAAACATACACACACACCACCTCTTCCTCCTCCTCCTCCTCCTCGCTTGTATCTCAGGAGCACGGGCGGGCTGGAGGCGTCAGGGCAAGCAAGCAAACAAGCAAGAAAGCAAGCAAGCAAGCAAGGAAGGGAGGGAGGAGGCGAGGGACAGCGTGTGTGAAATGTGTGAATGGAATTTTTGCTCTCCAAACATACTGAGGGAGGGTTTTGTGTGTGTGGATGAGAGAGAGAGAGAGAGAGAGAGAGAGAGAGAGAGAGAGAGAGAGAGAGAGAGAGAGAGAGAGATGACTAAGCTGTGATGCACGGAAGCCACTCACTCAACACTCAGTAACATGACTTAGAATGACGGATGGCGGGATGGAGGGGGAGAGGGAGAGGATGGGAAGGAGAGCTCAAGTGGGTACTACATGGAGGAGGAGGAAGCAGAGAAGGCAAGAGGAGGTTAGTATTAAAATGCCGCAAATAGAACAAGAATGAAAGTTATTTAATGGTGAAATCTGTGGAATTCAACGAAGGCGATAAACAGTTTAGCAGCTGTCGTATTTTTTTTATATCTTTTTTAGTTGGCAATACCTGATATTTATTTTAGTACCGAAAGGGATAGCTTGGAATACATACAGGGGGTGAAACTTTTTTGGTGTGTGTGTGTGTGTGTGTGTGTGTGTGTGTGTGTGTGTGTGTGTGTGTGTGTGTGTGTGTGTGTGTTCGTATATAATAATTGGTTTAACCTCATGAAATATATATGTATGGTCAACGACCGAACCCCACTTTTTTTTTTTTTTTTTTTTTTTTTGTATTTACATTTGAGTTTACCCGCCCGGTTCATTTCTCATTCATTCAGTGGCCGTTATAAATGAATGAATGAATGAATCCCTCGTTTGAAATGGTGTAAAAAAAAAAAGGCTATCGACATTTTTTTTCTCTCCCTCGTAAATTGAAAGGAGAGGTCATTCAATATTACGCGCTTTAATCAATGTTACTGCGTTGCATTATTGATGTGTTCCAGTGAGTTTAGTGCGTGAAAACAAAGCAAAAATTAGTGACACGTGGCTTGGCTTTTATCTGAATCATTCCAAAAATATTATATCGCATGTGTGTGTGTGTGTGTGTGTGTGTGTGTGTGTGTGTCGCTGAATTTCAAGGCAAACCAGATATTTTAAGAATGGTTAGCGGCCACTTCCTTTCTCCTTTTTTCTCCTCTTCCTTATCCTTTCCTCCTTAATTCGCACCATTTTCCTCCACTGTCTCAATATCCTTTCCTCCTCCTCCTCCTCCTCCTCAGCATTATCATCATCTCCACTTCTCACCTCCGTCACCCTTCCTCCCTCCTCTTCTTCCTCTTCCAGCACCTCGATTTCCTTCCTGCCCGCCCATTCCTTTTCTTCACCTTACACCACCACCACCTCCACTACCACATCCTCCTTCACCTCTATCACCTTTCCTCCTCCTCCCCCTTCACTACATCTTCAGAACGTCCTTACTTTCCTCCTCTTCCTCCATCTCTCTACTAAGTCTTATCACCACCACCACTACCACGTCCTCCTCCTCCTTCCCTTCCTCTCCATCCCTCGTTCTCTTCCTCATTCATCCCTCCTCCTCTTCCTCCTCCCTGGCAAGCCTATCAGAAGCAGGGTGGCGTGAAATCAAGTGTGTTGGGCCGCGTTAGAGGAAGGGAGGACCGCCATTTAACCTTATCCCCTGCCAGCCTGTCCCTCTCACTCTCCCCTGCCGCCTTCTGACCCTCCCTCCCTTCCTTCGTCACCCCGGCTTGTCAAAATAACCAAATTGTGTCCAGCGCGCTAATTGTTCTGGATTGGTGTCGTGTCGTCTGATTTAAGAGCCAGTGAGTTAGCGAGTCTTGATCTCTCTCACTCAGTCCTCCTTCCTTCCTCACTGGCCTCCTCCTGAATTATGATCTTTTCTTATCTTCTTCTTTCCGCTCTTCTTTTTTACTCTTCCTTCCCGTTCTCGTTTTTTTTTCGTCTTTCTCCTCCGTTTATTCCTTTCTCCTTTCCTTCCATTTCCTCTTTATCTTCTTCCTTCACGCTCTCCGTTTTGGGTTCTTGTCCTCGTTTTGTTTCCTCGTTTTTCTTCTTCCTCATCGTCCTTGTCCTCGTTTACCTCGCCTCCTACCTCCTTTTCCTCTTCCTTCTTTTCCTTGTCATCTTCCTTTTCTTTCTCCTTCGTCTTCCTCCTCATTCTCGTTCTTCTGGTCTTTAACCGTCCTCTTTCTCCTTTATTTCATTTTCTCCTACCTCAATATTCTCTTCCCTCTCGCCCTCATCCTCCTTCTTTTCCTGATCATTTTCCTTTTCTTTCTCTTCATTCTGGTTCTTCTGTACCTTTCCTCCTTTCCTATATTTCGTTTTTCCCTACTCCTTCTCGTCCTCCTTTTCCTCTTCCATTTCGTTATCCTCTTCCTCCTCCTGCTATTTTTGCTCTGTTGAACTAACCGTGGCCTTGCTCCTCCACCTCCTTGCATTGCCTCTTTGCCAGCATCCCATTCAGTCGAGAGGAAGAAGAGGAGGAGGAGAAGAGGAGTGATAGGAGGTGGCAGGATTCAACTGTGTGTGTGGCCTTGCTTCACCTTACCTTCCCTTTCAGTCAGGCGAGGTGAAGGAGGAGGAGGAAGAGGAGGAGGAGGCGGATTGAGTACCGCGTTGCTTTCCCAGTGGGTGCATCAGTCAGTCAAGTTTAGTGTCAGACAGAGGCGAGGGAACGACAAAGAGATATACAGGTGGAAGGAGGAGGAAGAGGAGGATCAGAAGCGAAGCGGAGAAGGAGAGGAAGGAGGTAATGATTATACAAGTGAAAGAACGAAGAGGAGCAGGAGGAGAGAAGAAATGATGATAGTAGGAGGCAGGCAGGCAAGGAGGATGACAGAGACAGATGGAGAGAAGAGAGGAGGAGGAAGGAGAGAAAAGGAAAGATGTATAGACAGAAAGAGGAGGAGAGGAGAGGAGAGGCGAAGTGAGGGTGGGCGAGAGGCAAGCATGGAAGCAAGAGAATGATGAGAAAAGATACACAGGTTGAAGCAGAGAGAGAGAGGAGGTAAGGCCAGGCCAGGCCAGGCAAGGCAAGGCAAGCAGCGGGCAAGGGTGGCTGTGGCGGTGGTGGCAGGGCGGGCTGGAGGGTTGGCGGGGCGCTCTCCTCTGCTTCCACAAGACTCTGTTAGTTGGCATCACTGACCAGGCGGGCGGATATCGACCGTTGGGAGCAGGAGGAAAGGTTGCCGCTTCCCCCCTTTTTTCCCAGCCCCCCTTAGCCCCTCTACCCCCTCTTCCACCCCCTCCTCCTCCTCTTCCTCCTCGTCCATCTGTTTCCACGATGCTGTATGTGCCGTGAAGGGGAATGCGGTGAGACATGAGAGGGAATAAAAATCGGAGGTGTTTTAATAGCTGGTGAAGGCTGGAGCGCTTGGAGAGAGAGAGAGAGAGAGAGAGAGAGAGTGAGTGTTTGGGAGAGTGGAGGGACCTGTGTGTGTGTGTGTGTGTGTACGAGAATTTGGGCAGGGGAGAATTTGGGGAAGGCAGCACCAGCGTCGGTTTGCACTGGCAGCCGTACAATTCCTACCCTCTCCTCTCCCTTTCCTCCTCCTCTTGTCCTCTCCCTCTACCTCCTCCTCTTATCCTCTCCCTACTCCTACTCCTCCTCCTCCTCCACCTCCTGCCTGCGTTTGAACCTTTGAACACATTATCTTTATCCTCTCAAGTAGACTTTATTGATCATTCATGTTATCGCCCTGGGAAGTGACCCTCGCCAGGCATTCAGGCTTGTGGTGAGAGAGAGAGAGAGAGAGAGAGAGAGAGAGAGAGAGACTCGCCCTATGTTCTCCTGTTGTGTGTTCAAGGTAGCTTCAGAAATCTATTAGTATTTGTTGAACGCTTCCCTTCCTTCTCTTCCTCCTTCCTCTTCCTTCCCCTCCTCGTGTGTGTGTGTGTGTGTGTGTGTATAACTAACTACTACTATGTCTCCCCTGCCCGCTATTTGTTCTGGTTTGTTGTAAAGATTGTATTATCTCTTGCGTCTAATTGCCTTTTGATCTATATTTATTTGTGAACTGCCCGCCAACCAACCAGCCAGTCAGGGGGGCGCCGGTTTCTGCCCCATTTCCCTGTCTTTCTTCTCTTTTCGAGTGTGAGGTTATGGAATTTATTGCCTCTAACTTTACAGCGTGTATTCAATATGTGTGTTTTTGAAGTCTTTTTGCCTGCCTGCCTCGTTCTTTCCCTTACCGACGAAGCGCTCTGCCAGTTTATGAAAGGATAAAAGCGGAAAGTAATTGTTGGCAGTATCAGAAACTTTTATCTGAATTAACAGCTTTTACCTCAGTAGTAGTTGTTGTAGTGGTGGTGGTGGTGGTAGTGGTGGAGGAAGAAGAGGAAGAGGAGATAGAGGAGGAAGAGGAAATAAACACGGAAAATAGTGTTGTTATGTTATTGATTTTATGTTATGTGGCAGCAGCTTCCTCCTCCTCGTCCTCTTCCTCTTCCTTTCCTTCCTTACCCAGACTTCTATTTTCTGGTTTGCTACTCACGTTTAGACCAGAGAGAGAGAGAGAGAGAGAGAGAGAGAGAGAGAGAGAGAGAGAGAGAGAGAGAGAACACTATCAATCATACCTGCGCGTCCCCATCAGGTAAACATGACGCGAACACCTGACAGACAGACGCATGAGATAGCAGGACGCGCAGCTAGAATAGACAGGTGGGCGGGGAGGTGAGAGGAAGAGGAGGTGGTGAGAGGAAGGAGGAAGAGGAGGTGGTGAGAGGGAGGAGGAGGAGGAGGAGGAAGAACAAAAAGGAAGTATGAATAGGAGTAAAAGGAGGTGAAGGAAAGGAGGAGGAAAAAGGAGTAAGGACTTATATAACGAGGGAAGGGAGAGAATAAAATTAATGAGGAAATAGAAGGAGGGGGAGGAGGAGGAGGAACACCAAGGAAGTATGGGTTTGAGGAAAACATGAGGTGAAGGGAAGGAGGAAGAGGAGAAAGAGAGCAAGGACAAAAACGAGGGAAGCTGAGAGGAATAAGAAAATAGGAGGAGGAGGAGAAGGGATAAGAAGAACAAGGACATGAACGTGAAGAGGAAAACGATGTTGAGGAGGAAGGAAAGAAGGTAGCTAAATGAGAAGGAGAAAAGAGAAAGAAGAAAGGAAGTGAAAGGAATAGAGAAGAAAGGAGGAGGAGGAGGAGGAGGAGGCAGCAAATAAAAAGACGAAAGGAGATGAACAAAAGCAAGATAAAAAGAAGGAAGATAAAGGAAAAAGAAAGGAGGAAAAAATAAACCAGGAAATGTGCAAAACAAGATAAGGATGAAAAAGAAATTAGAGGAGGAGTAGAGGAAGGAAGAAGAGGAGGAGGAGGAGGAAGAGGCTGACTCGTCGATAATTGACGGCCGCTCAACGCTGGTTCTTTGATGGTGATGGTGGTGATGGTGATGATGGTGAGGCCAGGCGTGTAAGGCTCAGCGCTTAATTAGATTATTTACTAATTACTCGACAGCTTGATTGAGGCCTCCTTCGTGCCCCTTAACCCCCCCCCCCCCTTTCCTCTGTTTCTCCCTCCTTATTTCCTCTCCCTTTCCTCCCTTCTCCCTGCCACCCTTTACTCATTCTTAGGTGTTGAGGGCCACTTAATTTTTTTCTCCCTTTTTTGTTCACTTAATGACCTCACGCCTCTTCCCTTCCCTTCTTTTCCCTCTTGTACTACTTCCGCCCCTTCCTCCATTCCCTTCACCTTCCCTACTCTTCTTCCTCCCTCTCTCCTTCCTCTTCCCTTCCCTCCTTCCCTGTTTCTGTTCGTAAGATGTCAGGACTTATCTCATCTCCTTTTATGTATTTTTTTTTATATTCCAATTATTCACTTTATATTTAGGTATATTTATGTATTTATTGACACACACACACACACACACCACACACAATCCGAAATGCTAAGCAGAAAAACAAGAATAGAACAACTCATTATTTTTCATTTCTCCTCTTCCTCTTCTTCCCCATCATTCTCTTTCCCTTCCTCCTCTTCTCCTTCCTCCTTTCACAACGTATGTATTTGATTTTTATTATCGTAAAGCGATTTGGATTCCTCTTTCCTTCGTTTTCATTTCACTTATATTCTTGTGTAGAGATTTCACTCCTTTTCCGTTTTTTTATTTATTTTATTTTTTCCCCATCATCCTCTTAACGGGGCACACAAGCCAGTAGGTGCGGGCGTGGTGGGGGGAGGGGGTGAATGGCTGGCTACTTACCGATACTTACCGCCCACGTAAACTCTTACCTAGGGACAAGTGGAAGGCAAACACGGTGGACTGATTTACCTGCGCAGGGTTGGGTCATATTGTCAGTCCGTTTTTTACCTTACTTTACTTTACATTATCCTAATAAAAATGGATGAGGAGGAAGAGAAAGGAAGAAAAAAGTAAGAGGAAGGAGGAAGAAAGAATGAGGAGGAGAAGGAGGAGGATTGGAAAGGAAGGACAATGTATACCTTACTTTACCTTACTTTACCTTACCTTGCTTTACCTAACCATACCTTACTGTCCCTGACCTTACTTTTCCTTACCTTACTTAACCTTACCTTACCTTACCTTACCTTACCTTACCTTACTTTACCTTACTTCACCTTACCTTACTTTACCTTACTTAACCTTACCTTACCTTACCTTACCTTATCTCACCTTACCTTACTTTACTTTACCTTACTTTATCTTATCTCACCTTACCTTACCTTAGTTTTACCATACCTCACCCTACTTCACCTTACCTTAACTTATCTCACCTTGCCTTACTTTACCTTACCTTACTTTACTAACCTTACCTTTCTATACTTTTACCATACTTCACGTTACCTTATCTTACCTTTACTTAACCTTCCTTTACCTTATTTTACTTACCCACAACAGATAAGAGAAAACAAAGGTAAGGTAATTGGATCTTGTTCTGGGTAAAGCGATTTTTCTTTGAGCTGCTTCCCTTTTGTTTCCTCTTTTCTCTTGTTTTATTTTTATTTGCTTGAGGTGATTTTCTTTTCCCTTTTTTTTGTCGTTTTCTATTTTATTTTGATTTCCGCGAACCGATTTTCCTTTCTCTTCATCTTTGTTTCGCTTTCCTCTTTTCTTTCTTTATTTTGATTTCCGCGAAGGGATTTTATTTTTCTTCCTCTTTTATTTCGTTCTTTCTCTGTTTTTCTTTATTTGCGTGAAGTGGTTTTTCCTTTTTCTTCCTTTATTTGCTTCCTCGTTTCTCTATTTTTTTTTTTATTTGCGTGAAGAGATTTTCCTTTTTTTCTTTTATTTGTTCCCTCGTTTCCCGTTATTTTCTATTGTTATTGTTTTTCTTCATCCCACTTCCTTTCTTTTTCTCTCCTCCTTTTTATGTGTATTTTATTTTTTATCTTATTTGCGTGAAGCGTATTTCATTTCTCTTCGTCTCGTCTTTTTCCTCCTCTCTTTATTTCTTTTATTTTGGTTTCGTATTGCAATTCTCCTTTCTTTTCTTTTCATTTTTCTCTTTCCTCCTTTTACAACGTTTATATTTGATTTTTATTATCGCAAAGCGAGTTGGATTCCTCTCTCTGTTCCTTTCATTTAACTTTTTTTATTTTCTTGTCTGGCGATTCACTCCATTCTTTCCTCTTTTTCATTTCTCTTTCCTCCTTTTTTCTTCCCCGTTTTTTTACACATGTCCATCAAAATTATCCTCTATACCCTTTTGTCCACTCCACCGTTCGTGTCCCCTTCCCTTCCCTTCCCTTCTTCCCCTCCCTCCCCTACCTTCCCTTCCCTTCTCTTCTCTTTCCTGTCCTCCCTCCCCTCCTCTTCCCTTTCCCTTCCCTTCCCCTCCTCCCCTCCTTACACAAGTATATTCATTGTTCTCTTTTTTTCTCGTTTGCTGGTTAGGAAAAAAAGACCTCTAATTGATTGCCCTTCCTCGCTTGTTGTTGTTGTTGTTGTTAAATTCGCTATCGACATCTGTTTATTATTATTAGTAGTATTATCTTGTTTCTTTTACTGTTTTATCAATTTGGAGTTCATTGTTGGTTTTATTTTATTATATCTTGTTTCGTATCTCATTATTTTGAATCCCTGTGTCTCGTTTTCTTAATTCCTCGCTCCATTCATCTCTGCTATTACTGTATTCTTCCTTTCTTCATAAATATCTCCTACTGTCTTATTCTCCTTTCTTTATAAACTTCTATTAATGTATTCCTCTCCTTCCTTCATAAATCTCTCCTGTCACTTTACTCTTCTACTTTTCATAAACCTTTTCTGTTACTGTAGTTTCCTTCCTATCAAAAACCTCCCCTGTTACTATACTCTCCTCCTCCCTTCACAAACTTCTGCCACTGTATTCTTCTTCTCCCTTCTTATATCTCGCGAATTACTCTATTCTTCCCTCATAAGTCTCTCCTGTAACTAAATTATTCTCCCTTCATAAATCCTCCATGTGACTATTCCTCCACGTCCTCCTCCATCTCTTCCGGCTTCCACACACGCCTCGCCCCTTTATATACTTTTGTTGGTGGTGTTTCCGTCCCGATGACTCCCGAACCCGCGTGGTGAAAGGCAACACTGTGTAAGCTTGCGTGCAGGGCGTCATCTGGGGCGTGCTGTGCTGCGAGGGGGCCGAGCTGAGAGGATTGAAGGGGAGGACAGTGTGTGTGTGTGAGGGGGGGTGGTGGTTATGGGTAGGTGAGAGAAGGGAGCAGAGAGGGCCGAAAGGGTAGGACAGAGTATGGGGGTGAAGGGGGGGGAGGGGAATGAGGAGTTTTGGGGTAGGTAAGGGAAGGGAGTAGTCAGGATTGGATTGGAAGGGAGGACAGTGTGTGTGTGGGGGGGGGGATGGGGGGGAGGGAGTTTTTTTGGAAAGTAGGGGAAGAGAGTAGGGAGGATTGGAAGATAGGGCAGTGTGTGTACGGGAAGGGGAAGGGAGGGGTAAGGGTTATAGGTAGGCGGTGGAAGGGAGTAGGGAGGATTGGAAAGGGAGAACAGTGTGTGTAGGGGATGGATAAGGAGGGGTTAGGGTTTGGGGGAGGTGGGGGAAGGGGGGAGTAGGGAGAGGCAGGGTAGTGGTTTGTGGACGTTACCCCTTGGCATGGCAGGGGGCCGACCCGTTGTGTTACCCTGCCTACCCATACCCAACCATGCCTACCTACCCCTGTCTACCTACTTACCCATCTACCCAACCTTGCCTACCCACCTACCTCCCTGACTAATGCTGGCTACCCCAATCTCCCTCTTACCCACCTACCTACCTACCCACTTACCCACTCTGCCTATCTACCATGTTCAACCACCATCTTCACCATTTCTACAGCAGGTTCACAGTTTTCTCTCTCTCTCTCTCTCTCTCTCTCTCTCTCTCTCTCTCTCTCTCTCTCTCTCTCTCTCTCTCTCTCTCTCACACACACACACACACACACACACACACACACACACACACACACACACACACACACACACACACACACACCAGCTGCTCTTCCTCTTCCTCTTCTTCTTCCCCCACGTGCTGCATGGTTCCGGTGTCTAGGTAATAAAAATAAAAATTCACACACACATTTATTAAAATAACACCTGGCGAGAGAGTGAGTTTAATTGGCTCAGGTAAGATTGACTCAGATTTACCTCCAGGATCTCTTTCGCTCGTTCCGTGATTCCAGGTGCCAGGTTGGGTGTCACGTTTAGTATGATAAGCGAAGGTGTGAAGTGTCTGCAGGGTGGGAACGTAGGTAGGGTTAAGTAGGTAGGAGAGAGACAGGGGTAGGTAGGGAGGGTTGGGTACGTGAAGATTAGCTCAGAAATTGTGTGTGTGTGTGTGTGTGTGTGTGTGTGTGTGTGTGTGTGTGTGTGTGTGTGTGTGTGTGTGTGTGTTGTTTGATATATTAATACGTGCAGTGGTTGTGTCTCTTGAGTCTGTTTGATTTGTATTTGTAGGTGTTGGGCAGAGAGAGAGAGAGAGAGAGAGAGAGAGAGAGAGAGAGAGAGAGAGGTTGACTCTTTTTATTTCTATTCTCTGCATGTTTCTCTTCTTCCCTCGTTTTCACTTTCTTTTTCTTCTTCTATTTCTTCTTTTCCCTTTTCGGCTCCTCCTCTTCCTCCTCCTCCTTTTCCTTCTTCTTCTTCTTCTTTTTCTCCTCCTCCTCCTCCGGCACTCACTTCCTAATTCTTGCCGTCTTCCTCCTCTTTCTCAAGTTTTACCTCCTCCCCTAAACTTTGCACTCTCTCTAATTCGTGTGCACATGACACCACCACCGCTCTCTCTCTCTCTCTCTGCTCCTTGTCTTCCTCCCCTTCCCTTCCCTTTCCCTCTTTTCCCCTCCCTTCCCCTTCCCTTCCCTTCCCTTCTTTTCCCCTCCCTTCCCCTTCCCTTCCCTTGCCATTTACTCCTTTCTTCCCCTTCCTCTGCTATCGCGTCCCTGCCTTCCTCTTCTGCGTAATAGTAGTAGTAGTAGTAGTAGTAGTAGTAGTAGTTGTTGTTGTTGTTGTTACTCTCCCTTTTCCCATCCTTTTCTCCTCCTTATCCTGAAATATCTCGTAATGTGCCAATGAAGAACATACTATTAAAGGCATGTTCACTGTCAGCGCAATACATTTACCTGTACCTCATTCCCCTCCCCCCATCACCACAAGCAAAGACCCGCCCGCCAACTAAAGTACCTAGTCTGAGAGGGCGAGGAGGCGGGTAGGTAAGGGGCGGGGTGGCGGGGCGGGGCAAGGCGAGAGTAATCGATCCCCCGGAAACCCGTGTTTATGAAGGCGAGTCGTAATTGATATGCACGCCAGTCATGCCATCATGCCCGCCCGACCCTGCACTCCATCACCCTGTCTGGAGGTGGAGTGGAGTGGAGTGGTGTTGATTTAGTGTTCCCCTGAGGTGTTGGTGGTGGTGGTGATGATGATGGTGGTGATAGTGTCCATGGGCGTGGCTTGCATACTCGTTCTCTCAATTACTCATCCTTCTACACCATCAGATATTCGTTAAGCTGTTTATTTTTATTTTTTTAAGCATAAGTATTTCGTTCGTTCAAACTTTGTGTCATTCTTTTCACTCTCCTTCCTTTCTTCCTTGCTATTTATTTTTCTCATCCATTCAGTCATTCTATCAGTCATTCAGTCTTCTCTCCTTTTTTGTTCGTCCCTCTTCATCACCTATTCCTTTCCTTCAATAATGATGAGAATAAAACCCGCTAATCACTGCCCCTATGATTAAGAGTTTAGATGAGTGCTTGCGGGGAGTAGGTAGGAAAGTGTGCTAATTTACTCTCCCCATGGGTTTAAGGGCATTCCCACGGGGGCTATCATGAGTTCCCTGGGGTGATTATATTCAGGGTGAGGCGTGTGGTGTGTGTGTGAGACGGGGTGATGATTTTGTGTTTCTACTGTGGTGTCTTGGGGTGGACTTGGGGTGTGGCAGAAGTGTGGGTGGGTGGGAGAGGACATGGGTGGGCTTGGTGTGGTGTGGATTACAGAAATGTGTCGTAAGGAGGAGGAGGAGGAGGAGGAGGAGAGGAAGTCGGAAAAGAAGACCAAAGGAAGTGAATTGGTAATGAAGAGAGGGAAGGAAGGAAAGGAGGAAGGAGTGGAGTGGCGGAATGAAGACAGGAAGACAAGAGGAAAGGAAGAGTGAAGGAGAACATGGCATGGATAGAGGGAGAAAGAAAGGAAAAGAAGGGAGCAAGGGGTGTTGGAATAGAAGAAAAATAGCGTTGAGGGGAAAGGAGGAGGCAAGCAAAGAGGGAGGTAGCAGGTAAATATGATGAAATAAAAAGGAAAGGAAGGAGGGAGAAGAGAGGAGAAGCAGGATCAAGTTGAGTCTGTAAGAGGTGGAGAACAGGTGGTGGCTTGCCGGCTGCATCAGACAGACGGACAGACAGGTAGACGGACTGACAGACAGGTGGCCGCCCTTCTTGCACCACCACCACCACCACCGCCGCTCCTGTTATTACGCGCCAACAAAGACTCATTGGGTTGTGGTGGCGGCGGCGGTGGTGGTGGTGGTGGTGGTGGCGGCAACGTTTGGTAATCATTGGGTTGATGGGAGGACAGTGTAATTGGGGTGGTGGGGTGCATGGTTGATGTTGTTGTTGTTGTTGTTGTTGATGGTGGTGGTGGTGGTGGTGGTGAGGAATTAAAAATTAGTGGTATGTATGTATGTATGTGGTATTTAATGGGTAGTAATGACCGTGTGTGTGTGTGTGTGTGTGTGTGTGTGTGTGTGTGTGTGTGTGTGTGTGTGTGTGTGTGTGTGTGTGTGTGTGTAGCATGCATGACGACGAGAAAGAGGAAAGGAGAAGAGAAGGAAGAGGAGGAGGAGGAAGGGGACGAGGACGAAGATGAGAAAGGGAAAGAAGAAGAGAGAGATGACGAGGAGGATCGAGTAAAAAGAGTAAGAAGTGGACGAGAAGGAGAAAGGAAGAGAGAGGTAAGAGGAGATGAGAGCGAGGGAAAAGGAGGATGGTCGAAGGGAAGAAGATGAGGAGGATAGTGGGGAGCGAAGGGAGAGGGGAGACGAGGGGAGGAGGTGGAGGAATGGGAGGTATGCGTGCTGCCAGGTGCGAGCAGGATGATCCTCTGGGGTACCATTAAGCACCTCGCCACCACCACCACCACCACCACCACCTCTACTTGAGAGAGAAAAGGGAGAGAAGCCAGACGAAATATAGATGAAGGGAGGGATGGGGAAGATAAGAAGAGAGGAGGAATGTGTGTGTATAGAAGGTAATGAAGGAAGGAAGGAAGATGAATAATGTAGTGAAGCAGTGAGGGAATGAAGGAAGGAAGGAGAGAATGCAGGGAGAGGGGAATGGAATGACAGGAATGAAGGAAGACAGAAAGAAAAGAGAAGGAAGGAAGGCAGAGGGGAATAATAGGTATAAGGAAGGAAAATAAAGAGAATGGGAATGATAGAAGAATGAAGGAATGAAGGCAGAGTGGAATGACAGAGGAATGAGGTGAAACAGGTAAGGAATGAGGGAGTTTACCGGGCGTTCCTCAGTGCTCGGGTTATTGCGTGTGTGTGTGTGTGTGTGTGTGTGTGTGTGTGTGTGTGTGTGTGTGTGTGTGTGGATTATATTTACACCTGGACAATTCACCTTACCTCATCCATCCTCTTATTCCTTTTCATTTATTTTGTTATCATTTATGTATTTCTTTATTCGTTTTCACCCTTTCTGTTATTCCTATCTTCCTTTCCTTCCTGTCTCCCTTGCTATTTATTTTTATCATCCATTCATTCATTCAGTCTTCTCTCTTCGTTCATCCCTTTTCATCACCTATTCCTTCCTTATTTCCTTTCATTCATTCTTTATCTACCTTTTTATACCCCTTTTCTCATCCACTCATCCTTACATTCACAGCTCCTCCTCCTTCCCATTCATTCTTTTCTACCTTCCTTTATCCCCTTTCTCATCCATTCACCCAGCAATATTTCTGAGCTAATTTGGCAACATTCCCCGAGTCACCGTCTAGTGCAAGCAAATAGGAGTCGGAGTCGGTATAAATATCTCCGACTCTGAATCCTTCCTTTACGATGTGTGGCTGGGTGTGGTGTGGTGTGTGGTGTGGCTGGATTTGATTTGCCTATACCACTGTACTGCAGAAGAGGGGAAGGAGTCGGAAGGGAGTATAGAGTCGGGGTCGCAGTCTTATAATTTCCTGGAGTCGAAGTCGAATTTCTTCTATATTCGACTCCACACTCCTGCTCCCTCCTACCTGTTGTACGTATATATCTATCCTAGAGTTACCTGTCCAGTGGTGTTTGGCAGTGTCGTCCCGCCTGTGTGATGTTTGACGTTGCGTGTGTGTGTGTGTGTGTGTGTGTGTGTGTGTGTGTGTGTGTGTGTGTTGTTAAGGATATAATTTGTTGCTTATCATTCACACACACACACACACACACACCAAGAGCAAGCATGAGAATAACCTATAATTTCCCAGTTAAATTCCACACACGCACACTCACACGATAAAAATAAGAAAATTGCGAACTCTTAAATCTTGGAAGGGTTTCAGATATTATTAAGATAACAAAGTGTCCTTGATATTATGTGATGGGTCTTTCTTTTTATTTATTTAACTAGTGAATATACCAGAGCTGCCACGTGTGTAATAGTCCATTGATTGAAGAGGTAGGTAAGGGAAGGAAAGGAGTAGGTAGGGATGGGAAGGTAAGGGCAGAGTAACAGGTGAACAAACAGACAGGTAGATAGACAGGTAATTTCCAAGGGGTTTTGACGCGTGACTGTGATATATCTTTCGTTCGTGTAAGGGGACAAAAACATTACTGAAGATGTTTATGATTTCCGCCCCGTAGACCTTATCCCTGTCTTCTCCCTATCTCTTTCCCTTCTTTCCCCTCATCTCTTTCTTCCCTCCTTCCTCTCCTCACCTCGCTATCCCCCTCTCCTCTCTTTCCAGTCCTTCCTTCCCTTCATCTCTTCCTTTCCGTCTCTTCCTCCACTTCCTCCTCTCTCTCCTCTCTTCCTTCTCATTTCTTAACTCTCCTACTGCCTTCCCTTCCTCATCCACATCCCTCTCCACCTCCCTTCTCCCCATCATCATTGCCATCTGAAGCTTCTCAACACCTTTCCCCTCCACTCCTCCTCCTCTCTTCCTCTCTAACCTGAAGCATCTCTCTCTCCACTTCCTCTCCTCCCCCTCTCTCGTTTCCTCTCCTCACCTTCGTCTGTCTGGCTCGTGTGACCTTGAAGCTGAGTCACCCAAATGCATCACCACCATCACCACCACTACCATCATCATCACCACCACCACCGCCGCCGCCGCTGATATTTGTCGTTGTAAGTAGGTGATTGAGTGCTAGACTGTTCTCCTCCCCCCTCCTCCTCCTCCTCCTCCTTCTCCGTCTCTTTTAGGTGTAATTGTAAACAGTTAGGTGAATTTATCTCTTATTTGTATGTGTGTGTGTGTGTGTGTGTGTGTGTGTGTGTGTGTGTGTGTGTGTGTGTGTGTGTGTGTTTAGCGCCTATCTTCTCCTCACTCTTCTTTCCTGTCTTCCTGTTTGTTTTTTTCTCATCTCCACCGGATGTTCTCTCTCTCTCTCTCTCTCTCTCTCTCTCTCTCTCTCTCTCTCTCTCTCTCTCTCTCTCTCTCTCTTTATCTATCTATCCTCTGTGTGTGTGTGTGTGTGTGTGTGTGTGTGTGTGTGTGTGTGTATTAACAAGCCCCCTGTGGCGTGAGCGGAGGGGCTGCAGAAAATGTCTCAGTGAGGAGGAGGAGGAGGAGGAAAAAATAATGTTTATAATTTTCGACTTAGGTGATCCTTAAACTTATAAAGACAAAAAGAGAAAAAAAAAGAGACGAAGAAAGATAAACAAAGAGAGGAGGAAAATGGCTTTAAGTTATGGTGTTGATGATAGGTAGTATAGTAAAAAAAAAAACATGGTGGTGGTGATGGTAGTGATGGTGAAGAGCAGAAGAGGTGGTGGTGGTGGTGATGATGGACGTGGTGGAGAAGGTGGCAGTCATTATGGTGGTGGTCGAGGAGAAGGCTACGGTTTTTATGGTGGTGGAGGTGGAAGTGGTGGTGGTGGTTGTCTTGGTTAGGTAACGGCCTTTTGGGTTTAATGGAGGGTAAGGGAAGGAAAGGAAAGGAAAGAAAAGAAAAGAAAAGCCGAGGGAAAGAAAAGGAAGGAAGGAAAGGAGAGGAGAGGAGAGGAGAGGAAAGGACAGGGCAGGGAAGGAAGGGAAGGGAAAAGGAAGGAAGGAAAGGAGAGGAGAGGAGAGGAAAGGAAAGGAAAGGACAGGACAGGACAGGACAGGGAAGGGAAGGGAAGGGAAGGGAAGGGAAGGGAAGGGAAGGAACGGAAAGGAAAGGAAAGGACAGGACAGGACAGGACAGGACAGGACAGGACAGGACAGGACAGGACAGGGAAGGGAAGGGAAGGAAAGGAAAGGAAAGGAAAGGAAAGGAAAGGGAAGTGAATAAAGGGAAAGACTGGAAAATGTGTGAGAGAGAGAAAGGTGTGGTGATGGATGTGAGTGGTGATGGAGGTGAGTGGTGGTGAAGATATTACTGTAAACCTGCACCACCACCATCACCACCACCAGCATCTCCGGAAGGAAAACAACAACAACAACAACAACAAGAACAACAAACCGCGCAAGAGATTACAAATAGATAGAAACATTGTATCCAACACCAACAATAAACAACATCAACATTCAACAACAACAAAAACAACAACAAAGGCGTATTTTACCAGGAAGGAGACATGAAAAGAAAGGATAAAAAGAAGATTCTCTCTCTCTCTCTCTCTCTCTCTCTCTCTCTCTCTCTCTCTCTCTCTCTCTCTCTCTCTCTCTCTCTCTCTCAGTGGCAAGAAAAAAGCTTTTAGAATATTAACTACTGGAGGAACGGAGACTCTCGTGGGACTCCTTGGATGGCCGCGAGAGAGAGAGAGAGAGAGAGAGAGGAGGGGGAAAAACACTTGTTACAGCAGAAAAAGAGAAAGAGATACCCAGCCAGGAGGAATTGAAAGGGGGAAGAAAGAGAGGGAGAAGAGAAATGGAAAGAGAGAAAGAGGAGAGAAGAAGAGGAAGATGAAGAAGGGAAGGAAGGAGACAAGGGAAGAGAGAGGAAACATATGTAAGGGAAAGTAAAAACAAATGTAAGAATATTGAAAGTGGAAGAATAAGAAAGAGAAGATAAATGGAAAGAGAAAGAGAAAAGAAACAGGAGAGAAAGATAAAGAAAGGAAGGAATGAAGGGAAGAAATTGAACACGTGTAAGAGAAAATGTAAAAAAAAACTAGGAATATTAAAAGAGGGAAAGAGGAGAGAAAGGTTAAGAAGGAAGGGAAGGGGAGAGATAGAGCAAACATGTGTAAGAGAGGAAATAGAAAAAAAGAAAACTAGGAATATAGAAAGTGGACGAAGAAGAGAATGAAAATAACAAAAAATAAAACATCAAGGGGAAGAATGAGAAGTAAAAGGTTGAGGAAAAGAAAGAGAGAAAGAAAGAAAGAGGTAAGGACAATGAAACGGAGAACCTGGAGGCGTATTCGTGTGAGACATCAAAGAAGAAGAAAAAAAAAAAAAAAAAAGGAAAATTAATAGGAGAGAAGGGTGAACGTTGGGTATTGGAGGAGATTGAGGATTAAACAATGAAATGCCGCGTGTGTGTGTGTGTGTGTGTGTGTGTGTGTGTGTGTGTGTGTGTGTGTGTGTGTGTGTGTGTGTGTGTGTGTGTCTGAGGGTGTGTGTGTGTGTGTGTGTGTGTGTGTGTGTGTGTGTGTGTGTGTGTGTTGTATCACGGTGAATGGCTGTCTGTCATGGTGTGTGCTTTGTGTGTGTGTGTGTGTGTGTGTGTGTGTGTGTGTGTGTGTGTGTGTGTGTGGAAAATTTCCCTAATCATTGTACTTTCTGCTATTACAACAAGAACAACAACAACAACAACAACAACAACTACAACTACAACTACTACTACTACTACTACTACTACTACTACTACTACTACTACTACGAAAGCCACATAAAAGAAAATAAGCTAAATTGTTAATGTGATTGTACTAAAAAAAGAAAGCCGTACCGGTAATACGATCTTAAATATATCATAACATCCTAACACCACCACCACCACCAGTAGCAGTAGTAATAGTGGTGGTGGTGGTGGTGGTGATTTAGGTGATAATAGTGGTGGTGGTGATGATAACGGCTGATCTGTGTGTGTGTGTGTGTGTGTGTGTGTGTGTGTGTTTCTATATCACAACCTCCCGCCGGCAAGCTCTTGATCGCGCTAAGTCGCCTCATAAGTAGGTGGCGCAGCGCGGATTAAGAGACTCACTCGGGGATTACTCTTGGCTGGATACTGCTCCTCCTCTTCCTCCTCCTCTTCTTCTTCATATTCTTCCTCCTCTTCTTCTTTCTTGTCTATGCCCTCGTTCTTCTATTTGCTTCATCCTTCTTCTCTCTCGCTTTCTCGTTTTTCTTATATTTTCTGTCCTCCTTTTACTCCTCTTTCCTCCTAATTCTCGTTATTTCGTTCTCTTCCACCTGCTCTTTCTCGTCGTTTTAATCATCATCTTCCTCCTCCTTCATTTCTCGTTCTTCCTTCACTTCTTCTTTTCCTCCTCCTCCTGCCTTTTTGTATTCCTCCTCCGTTTCCTGTTTCTCGTTCTCCTCTCCTCCTCCTTCTGGTCTTTCCCTTTCTGTTACTCTTTATCATCTTCCTCCTTCATTTCTCGTTCTCCGTCCCTTCTCCTCCTCGATTTCCTATTCTCTATCGCCCTTTCATCTCTCATTTTCCTCTTCCTCTTCCTCGTTATGAGAGAGAGAGAGAGAGAGAGAGAGAGAGAGAGAGAGAGAGAGAGAGAGAGAGAACAGGTAAGGTGGGAAGAGTGGGAGGCATACAGGTGTAACTCGTGTGCTACTACTACTACTACTACTACTACTACTACTACTACTACTACAAAACTATCACAGAAAACATAGAAAAATCTAATAATGAGTTAAAAAAGAAGGTAAAACAAGCGCGTGGTTGTTGTTGTTATTATTATTATTATTATTATTATTATTATTATTATTATTATTATTATTATTATTATTATTATTATTATTATTATCATTATTATTATTATTATCGTAAAAGATATGGATCGCAATAAATATACAAGTCTCATTATTTCAACATTATAAGAGGCGGTGGTGGCGTAGTTGTGGTCATGGTGGTGATGATGGTGGTTGATGTTGGTGTGGTGATGGTGGTGGTGGTGGTTACGTTGTGTTAGGAGGGAGGAAAGGAGGATAAAAGAGGAAAATAAGGACGTAATATAAAATTGTGTTGCTCTCCATTTAAGGCTAATTGGAAAAGTGCTCCCTCAGTGTTTTCTTTGCGATCTCGGGCTGAATAAGGTCAAGGGAAGCCGAGGTACGTATGCTCTTCAAGCCTGTCTGATTATATATTTATTTGTATGTTTTATGTTTATTTTATCTTCTTTTTTTAGGGGGGTATGTTTTTTTATTTTTTATTATTATTATACAGCAGGGGAGACAGTGCAAGGGCGTAGAAAAAAAAGAAAACTAATGAAAAAAAAAAAAGCCTGGTTGGTAGTATTGCTTCCCTCCCTCTCCCTCCCTCATGTTTGTCCATTTTTATTTCCCTATGTCATTCTTTCCTTTCTTCTTCACTTCCCTTCTCTCCCTCCCTCCCTCCTTTCTACTCTCTCCTTTAATTTTCCTTCCCTCTTTTACCTTTTCTCTCCTCTTTCCTTGTCTCCCTTGCTGCTCCCACTTATCCTTTCCTCCTTCCTTTTCCTTCCTTTCCTTCTTTCCTTCCAACTTTTCCCTATTGGCAGGTCTTTCCTTCCTTTCTTCCTCACTTCTCTTCTATCTCTCATTTCCTCCTCTCATTTCTTCTCTTCCCCAGATCCTTCCTTCCCCCGATCCTTCCTTCCCCCTTTTATACATTCCTCCTTACCTCCGCCCTTTCCTCCTTCCCTCCTTGCTTTCACCTCGTCCCTATATATTGGCTTGTTTTTCCTTCCCTTTCCTTCCTTTTCTATCTCTCCCTCCCGCTTTCCTTTCTTCCCTCACTTCCCTTCCCCTCCCCTCTTCCCTTCCTTCCCTCCTTTCCTCTCAACTCGTCGCTATTGGCAGGAAGTAAACTCGTGGGCCAGTCTCCGATAGTCAACTTGCTTTGGCGGTCACAACCTTGATTGCTGGCGGTCCTGTTATAGCGAGGCGCAGGAAGGAGGGGCGGGGGGAAGGAGGGAAAGGGTAAAGAAGTGAGGGAAGGAGGGGTAGTGGGGAGAGAGGGAGGAAAGATGGTATACGAGGAAACGTCACGGAAGAAGGGATAGAGAAGAGAGAGAGAGAGGAGAAGAGGGGAGGCAGAGAAAGAGGGAGGATAGATGGATTGTATAGAGAAAGGAAGGAGGGAAAGTAAGGGAAGAAGGAAGAGAGAGGAAATGAGGTAGAAGAGGGAGGGAAAGAACGTTTTTGTTGGGGAAGGGAATGAGAAGGGAGGAAAGGGAAAGAGGAGGAAGTGAGAAAGGAGGATCAGGGGGAGGAAAGAAGGTTTGTAGAGGGGAAGGGAGGGGGAAGAAGGGAAATAAGGAAGGGAGGGAAAAGGGAGGTAGAGGTAATATTATCAAGGAGGGGAAAGAAATTGAGAAGTTAGGTATAACAAGGTAAAGAAATCTCTCTCTCTCTCTCTCTCTCTCTCTCTCTCTCTCTCTCTCTCTCTCTCTCTCTCTCTCTCTCTCTCTCTCTCTCTCTCTCTCTTTTCCGCCCCTTTGTGTGTGTGTGTGTGTGTGTGTGTGTGTGTGTGTGTGTGTGTGTGTGTGTGTGTGTGTGTGTGTGTGTGTGTGTGTGCAGTATATCCGGAATTAATGATAAGCCTCGTGAACTAGTTTTAAGTGTAACGTGTAAATCATTTATTTTATATATACATACATTTTTTTCCCTCTTTAAAACCTTTGTAGCTCGTGTTGAGGATTTATGAAGGACGAATTTATATTTTTCTCGCGTGTTTTACTTTCATATGTTATCATTACTTTTTTTTACGTCCATTCATTCTCTTGCTTTATAAACTCGTATATTGTTCTTGTTACTGGCGGGGTTTTATTTTTTTTCTTGCTGTTTTTTTCCTCTGCTGGTTTTCTGTCTTGTCTTTTTTTTCTCCCAATATCTACACACTTTTTTTTCTAACTCATTTCATAATTCTTTTTTACATGTAGGTACACTTTTTTTTTTTTTAGTTTCTTAGTTCTCCTTTCACTGTTTTTTCTTCCTATTTATTTACTTCAGTTTCTTCATGTAACATTTTCTCCTGATATCTGTCTACCTCTTTTTTTTTATTCTGCCTCTTCACATTCATTTTTAAACATCTTTACACTTTATATGTGTTTTTAGTTCGTTTTTTTCGCATGATTTCGCTCTTTTTTGTATTTACTTCAGTTTCTTCTTGTTAAAATCCCCCTGATAACTACGTACTCCTTTTCCCCTTCTTTCATATCCATTTTTTTTATATAAGTTTACTCCATATGTTTTGTTTTGCTTTATGTCTTGCCTCTCCTTCCATTACTCCTCCTTTTAACTTCATTTTCTTCACGTTAAAACCCACATACTCCATTTTCTTTCATTGTCTGGGCTGTCTACACATTCTTACTCTCATTTCACCGTCTATTTATCTCTGTATTTACACAGACACACAAATCCTCATTTCATGTCTATTACATTTCTCTCCTCGACGTAACACACTTCTTGTTTTTCTTCCCTAGTATATAATTCCTGACTTCATGTAATTTCCTCCCTTCCTCCCAAGCTCCCCCTTTTTTTATACCCCCATATCTCCTCATTACACGTCACACACTCACATATATATACACTACAGTTTTTTTTTTCCTTTACTCACCACTAACATTTTTCTCCCTTGCTTGTGTTGCAGGTAAGGAGGAGCGAGAATTGTGGGGTCTCGTGTCTGCCATAACTCAGTGTTGGGAAGGAGAGCGCGGGCGAGCTAGCGGAGAGGTAAGACCAGGAAAACACAAGGCGAAAGGAGAGTGATGGTGGTGGGAGGTGGTGGTAGGAAGAGAGGGAAGGAAGGAAGGGTGGGGTGTGGAGGCAAGGAAAAAGAAGGAAGGGAAAGAGTGTGTGAGTTTGGGAGAGGAAGGGAAAGAGAGTGAGTTTTGGGAAAGGAAGGGAGAGTGAGTTTTGGGAAAGGAAGGGAAAGAAGGGGGAGTGTGAGTTTTGGGAAAGGAAGGGAAAGAGAGTGAGTTTTGGGAAAGGAAGGGAAAGAGAGTGAGTTTTGGGAAAGGAAGGGAAAGAGAGTGAGTTTTGGGAAAGGAAGGGAAAGAGAGTGAGTTTTGGGAAAGGAAGGGAAAGAAGGGGGAGAGTGTAATTTTGGGAAAGGAAGGGAAAGAAGGGAGTGTGAGTCTAGGAAAGGAAGGGAAAGAAGGGGGAGAGTGAGTTTTGGGAAAGGAAGGGAAAGTAGGGAGAGTGAGTTTGGGAAAGGAAGAGAAAGAAGGAAAAATATGAGTTTGGGAAAGGAAATAAAGGAAAGAAGGGTTGTGGTGGGAGAGAGGCAGGAGAGGAAGGGTAGAGTGGAAGGTGGATGGAAGGGAGGAATGGATGGAGTGAGGCAAGGAAAAGGTAGGGAGAGGAAAGAAAGGAGGTGCATAAGAGTTTGAGAAAGGAAAGGAAAGAAGAAAGAACGAAAGGAGAGATGGGAGAGTGTAAGACTTTGAGGAAGAAAGGGAAAGGAAAAATAACGAAAGGAGAATGTAAGGATAGGAAATGAAATGAAAGAAAGGAGAGAGCGTAAGAGGTTAAGAAAGGAAGGGAAAGATAAAAGAACGCAAGGCAAGTATAAGATTGGAAAGGAAGGGAAAGGCGACAGAGTAAGAATTTAAGAAGAGAAGGGAAAGGTTTTTGGAAGAGCTATGAGTTTGGGAAAGAAAGGGGAGAAGATAAATGAGAAGGAAGGGAAGGAGAAGAAAAGAGGGAAAGCAGGTATTTGAGAAGGGAAAGAGAGAAAAAGGAAGGAAAGAGGAAGAGGAAGAGTGTGAGAAGGGAAAGAGGAAAGAAGGGATAGAAAGAGTAGGAATGGAAGAGAGGAAAGGGAAAGTAAATAAAGAAGGAAGAGGAAGGGAAAACGAAAGATGGGAGTGATTTTGGGAAGAGAAGGGAAAGGAAAAGGAATAGAAGAGAAAAAATAGAAAAAAAGGTCAGTTTATTTTTATTTTGCTTTGTTGTTTTATTCTCCATGTTTTGTTTCTTTCCTTCTTTCTCTCTCTCCTTCACTTCCCTCATTCGCTTATTTTCTCTCCATTTCCTTTCCTCTCCTCCACATCTGGTATTCCTTGTCATCTCCTTCCTTCCCCATTTCCTTTCTTCATTATGTCCATCCATCCTTCCTTCCTTCCTTCCTTCCTTCCTTCCTTCCTTCCTTATTCCTTTCCTCGGCTTTGATCCCTTCCTCTTTACCTAACCTTCCTTCTTTCCCTCTCCTTGATCTCTCTCTTTATTTAACCTCCTCTCTCTCTCCTCCTTCTCTCCTCCTCCTCCTCTCTTCCCTTACATATCCTTCAATACCTCCTCCTCTTTTTCACCTCCTTCCCCTCTTCCTCTCTTTCAAGGACTTCTTCCCTCCTTTATCCTTACCTTGTTCAGTGCATTCCTTCCTCCTTTCCTCCCTTCGTGCCTTGCTCCTTCAATTCCTCTTCTCCTCTTCCTCCTCCTTTTCCTCCTCCTCTTCCTCATGCAGTTGTGTGGAAGAGACATGTTTGTTGAAGAGATTATTGGGCTTGTCAGGGGCAGGGGTGAAGAGAGAGAGAGAGAGAGAGAGTAATAAAATGTAAGAGACGAGAGAAAAAATATATATACAGAAGGAGATAAAGAAGGAAAGAAAGAAAAAAATAAGAAAAGGAAAGAATGGAGAAAAAATAGAATAATAGAGAAAATATATATAAAAACAATACCATCAGAGAGAGAGAGAGAGAGAGAGAGAGAGAATGGTTGTGGTATTGGTGTGGTTATGTTGTCTTGTGTTTAGAGGGAATGAGGGAAGCCGCAAGGTGTGTGTGTGTGTGTGTGTGTGTGTGTGTGTGTGTGTGTGTGTGTGTGTGTGTGTTTAGGAAAGAGGTGTTAAAGGTAATTTGTTTGGTGGTGTGGTTTGGGTGAAGGTGGAAAAAGTGTGGTATTAGCGGTGGTGTTGGTGATGGTGGTGGTGGTGGTGATGGTGGTGGTGGTGGTGGAGAGGAAGGAGAGGATTGTGGGATGCGAGTGAGAAAATGTTCCGCTCCACCACCACCACCAGAAGGAGGAGGAGGAGGAGGAGGAACACAGCTTTTTCATTATGGTGCTTGTTAAAAAAAAAGTCTTCCATTCCCCGAGTTCTTTTTTCCTTCTCGTAACTATTATTATTATTATTTTTGTTGTTGTTGTTGTTGTTGTTGTCTACCCCTCTCTTCTTTCCCTTCTCTTCCCAAAATCACTCCCATCTTTCTTCTTCCCTTCCTCTTCTTCGTATATTTATTTTCCCCTTCCTGTCTTTCATTCCTAAACTCTTTCCATCCCTTCCTTCCTCTCCTTCTCTTTCCTTTTTCTTCTCCTACCTATTTCCCTTCTCACACTTTTGCCCCTCTTCTTCCCTTCCTTTTTTTGGGGGGCTCTTCTTTCTTTTCTCTTTTCCTTCTTTCTTTCTTTCCCCTTTTCAACACTTTTTAGCTCCTCCTCCTCCTCCTCCTCCTCCTCCTTTCATCTTCACTCACGCTTGGAGAGGTGTAAGCAGGTAGGCGTGTGTGGGTGTGCATGGGTGGGGGAGGGGGTCTGCCCCTTCTTCTTCTTCCTCTTCTTTTTCTCCTCCTTCCTATTGTTGCATTCCTTCCCTCACCTCGCCTTCCCCTCCCCTTGTGTGTTGAGAATGTTGCCTCCACTTCCCCCTCCTCCTTCACTCTTCCCTCCCTTCTCTCCATCCCTCCTCTCTCCTTTTCTCTCCCTCTCCCTATCCTTAGTATGCTGGATGACTCAGGAAATGCCTTTACTTCTACTACTAACTACTACTACTACTACTACTACTACTACTACTACTACTACTACTACTACTACTACTACTACTACTACTACTTCTACTACTACTACTACTACTACTACTACTACTACTGCTACTGCTACTGCTACTACTACTACTACTACATCCTCCTCACTTTTCACCCTTCAATTAAAACCTAAATTCGTATAAGAAACTAAAAATGAAAATAATAATCACGGGGAAATATATACTTTTTGGAATACCTCTTCAGTTAGGACTAGGTAATGGTGGTGGTGGTGGTGATGAAGGTGGTGGTGATGGTTGGTTCTGGCTGCATTATCCTCATGTGTCGCTGGTGATGATGGCGGATTGTGGTTTTATGGGCCTATCTTTAATTTGCATATTGATAGGATGCCTCGCCGTCGCCACCACCACCACCACCAACACCGCCGCCGTTACCGTTACCGTCACCGCCGCCGCCGCCTCTGTTGCAGATTCCTCTTCTTCCTCCACCTTTCCCTTGCTGCTTCTGTTTTCTCCTCCTACCTTGTTTTTTCTCTCTCCTTCTTTCATAATTTTCCTTCTTTCATTTCTTCTCTTTTCATGCCTTCTTTATTCCCTCTCTGCCTCCGTTCTTTCTTCCTACTCCCCTTTCATTTCTTCCTTTTCCTTCTCCTTTTTTCATTCCTTTTCTCTTCCTTCTTTCTTTCCTTCTTCCTTCCTTCTCCGCTCCCTCCCTTCATTCCTTTCTTCTTACATCCTTTTCTTTGTTTCTTCTTTTCCCTCTCCTCCATCACCACCTCCACCATTGTTACTACTACTACTATTACTACTACTACTACTACTACTACTACTACTACTACTACTACTACTACTACTACTACTACTACTACTACTACTGCGGAAATGGAACAATACAGTTGGAATGGAAGGAATGGGAACAGCTGAAAGGGCAATGAACGGAAGGAGGAGGAGGAGGAGGAGGAGAGGTAAAACCAGTAAAAGGTGGAATAAGAAAATTAAGAGCAGTTAGAGGAACACGAGAAGATTGAGGAGTACAAAGAGCCGTAATATGAAGAGGAGGAGGAGGATGAATAGAAGGAGGAGGAGGAGGAGGAGGAGGAAATGATAGACGTTTTATACAGTGGAATTTAAAGGAAACAGCAGCAAGAAAATAATACTGACGACAAAAAAGAAGAGATAAGAGACAGTAGGAGAAGAAGAAGAGGAGGAGGAGGAGGAAAGGATAGACGTAAAATAAAGAGTAATATAAAAAGTTTAGAGCAAAAAAAAGGCCAAAAAGAAAAGAGAAAGGAGAGTATAAAAGAAAGGAGAAGAGGGAGAATTAAGTACAGAAGGAGGAGGAGGAGGAGGAGGAAGAAGTGGGAGAAGTGAGTACAGGAGGAGGAGGAGGAGGAGGAGTAGTCATCGTCAACATCAGCACTTCGATCGGAGGTTTGTCAAGCACTTCTTTAAAACTCTCGTCCTCCATTTCCTCCGCCAAGCAGTTGTTCTCGTCATTTTCGTCCCCTTCAGTCTGGCGCGGCCCCCTTCCCTTCCCTCTCCCCCTCCCTTCCTCTCCCTCGTGTTTCCCTTACTTCTTGTCTTCCCTACCTTTCCCTCTCCTTCCCCCCTCCACTCCACTCCCTTCCCTTCCCTTCCCTTCCCTCCCCTTCCCTTCCCTTCCCTTCCCTCCCCTCCCCCCCCCCTCCCTTCCTCTCCCTCGTGTTTCCCTTCCTTCTTATTTTCCTTGTTTTCCCTACCTCTCCCTTTCCTTCCCCCTCCACTCCCTTCCCTTCCCTTCCCTCCCCTCCCCTCCCCTCCCCTCCCCCCTCCCTTCCTCTCCCTCGTGTTTCCCCTCCTTATTTTCCTTGTCTTCCCTACCTTTCCCTCTCCTTCCCCCCTCCACTCCTTTCCCTTCCCTTCCCTCTCCCCCTCCCTTCCTCTCCCTCGTGTTTCCCTTCCTTCTTATTTTCCTTGTCTTCCCTACCTTTCCCTTCCTTTCCCCCCTCCACTCCTTTCCCTTCCCTTCCTTGTCTTTCTATTCTTCTATTAATCCTCTTTTATCTTCATTCCTTTTCGTTCCCATAAGACTAGCGAGGCTCCCCTTCCCTTCCATTCTCTCCTTTGTCTTCCCTTCCTTACTTTATTTTCCTTCTCTTCTCTACCTTTCTTTTCCCTTCCTTTCGTCTCCCTAGTATTGATTGGTCTTCCCTTCTTCGTTCTCCTCTTTTTTTCTTCCCCGTCCTTGCTTTTTTTTTTTTTTTTTTTTTTTTACAATTTCGTCTTATCCATCCTTTGCTTTCTTTTCCCTTCCCTTCGTCTTTGTCATTATCCTTATTTTCTCTTCTTCCCTACTTCATCCTCCTTTGCTCTTTCTTTCCCTCCCCTTATTTCCCTTCCCTTCCCTTCTTCATATTCTTTTTCTTTCTTTTATCTTTCCTTCTCTTTCGATTTTAATTCCTTCTTTCTCTTCCTCCTCCCTTCTCTCTCTCTCCTCCACTTCACATCTGTCTTTCTTCTTTCTGTCTCTTCTTTCCTCTTATTTTTTTTCCTCTTAAAATTGTTGTCCTCATCATATTCGTCCCCTGAGTCAGACATTGCTCCCTGCCCTTCCCTTTTTTTCCCCTTCCCCTTCCCTTCTTTTCCCATCCGTTTCTTTTCTTCCCACTTCCTGCTCTTCCTTTTTTTCTTCCACCTTCCCTTCCTTCCTCCTCTCCTCCTCCTCCTCCTCCTCCTTTGCTCTTCACTTACTCGGTCTCGTCACGTTATTATTTTTTTTCTTTTCTAATCTTTGTCGTTAATCTGTTTTTTTTCTTCTTCTTTTTTACCCTTTTGTGTTGTGCCTCTTCTCTGGTCTTTCGTGTCCTCATTTCCTCCTCCTCCTCGGCCTCCGCTTCGTCGTCCTCGTTGTCGTCCTCCTCCTCCTCCTCGTTGTCGTCTTCCTCCTCCTCCTCTTTTCACGCACGGTTCTCGCGGCGGAATGTGACGTGAATTCATTTCGTTTTCTCGTAATGTGGCGCAATAATGAAATTTCTCTCTCTCTCTCTCTCTCTCTCTCTCTCTCTCTCTCTCTCTCTCTCTCTCTCTCTCTCTCTCTCTCTCTCTCTCTCTCTCTCTCTCTCTCTCTCTCTTCCCCCGTGGCGTTCACATACTTGAAAATTGGATTCGTAACATTTACTGGCGGGGAAAAAATGATCATGAAAAATAAATACAAAACTTAGAGCAGGGGGAGGGAGGAGGAGGAGGAGGAGGAGAGGGGGGAGTGTGTGTGTGTGTGTGTGTGTGTGTGTGTGTGTTAGGCGTGGAAGGAGAACTTGTGTGAGTGTAGAGGGAAGAAAGGGAGGATTGTAGAGAGAGAATAAAGAATAGGAAAGGAGACAGGTAATGATAATGTGAAGGAAGGAGGGAGGAAGGGAAGGAAGGGAGGCAAACGGATAGGCGGATGGTTAGGAGTACGTATATAAGGTAGGTAGGTAGGGGACAGGTGTAGGTTTAAAGAGGTAGGTGGGTAGGTCGGTGCGGGTATATAAGTAGGTAGGTAAGGGTAAGTAGATAAGTTTGGAGTAACCAGATATAGTAACCCTTCACCTACCTTCCCTTTCCTTCCCTTCTCTTGTTTCTTTTCCTTCTCTTCCCTTCGGTTCCCTTCCTATCCCTTACCTTTCCTTCTCTCTTTCTCTCCCTTCCATTCTCTTTCCGTTTCTTTCGTTCCCTTCAATTCTCTTTCCTTCCCTTGCCTTCCCTCTCTTCCCTTCCTTTCTCTCTCCTTCTCTTCCCTTTCCTTCAATTCTTTCCTTTCCTTCCCTCCTTTCCCTTCCTTTCTCTTATTGTCTTCCCTCCCTCCCCTTCTCTTCCCTTAACTTCTTCCCTCCTCTCCATCTTCCTACCTTTTTCGACTCCCTCTCTCCCCCTCTCTCATCACCACTCCACTCATCTCCCCTCTTATCACCTCCTCACTCTCCCCTCCCCACCACTTCTTCCCATCCCCTTTCCTCTCTCCTCCATTCCTTTCCCTTCTCTCTTCCTCTCTTTTTCCACCTCCTCTCTTTTTATCCTATCATCACCTATCCTTCACCCTTCTTACCACCTCTTCACCTTCTCTCCCTCATCCCCTTCCTTTCTCCTTCCCTTCCTCCATCTCTCTTCACCATCCCCCTCCCCTCTTCTTCCCATCCCCTTCACCATCAGAACCACTATCACCCACCTCCTTCCCCTTCCCATCTCCTCTTCCCTTCCATCCCCTTCCTCCCTTCACGACCACCACCACCACCACCACCCATCACCTCCTCCTCCTCCCCCCTCCCCCCCTCCCTTCGTGGTCCACTCAGGTATTTCCCTTCGATGGTATCTTGACCCGCGCAGGTAACCACTCATGGGGGGCGGGGGGAGGAAATGAGAAGGTGGGGTGGAAGAAGGAAGGGGGAGTGGTGGGTGGTGGGTCGTGGTGGTGGTGGTGAGTGTGTGGGTGTGGGTGTGCAGAGAGAGAGAGAGAGAGAGAGAGAGAGAGAGAGAGAGAGAGAGAGAGAGAGAGAGAGAGAGAGAGAGTATTGGCATTTGCTATGATTAACAGTTATTATACACATGCAGATACACTTATTCTCTTTCTCTCTCTCTCTCTCTCTCTCTCTCTCCCGATCTTGCCCAATTTCATGTGTTCTAATTTTAGACTCCGTGACCATGAGAGAGAGAGAGAGAGAGAGAGAGAGAGGAGTGAAATATGTGAAGGCAGAGGTAAAGAAGAGGGAGGAGGAGGAAGAGGAAGAGGAGGAGGAGGAGAAGTAATGAGGATAAAGTGAGATTTTTTTTTAGAGACAGGAGTGAGCGAGTGAGTTTATATAGTTGTTAGTCACGGTGTAAGAGAGAGAGAGAGAGAGAGAGAGAGAGAGAGAGAGAGAGAGAATCCCGTTTCTCATCACGGTAATTTCCAATCTTAACGCTCCTTACAATCTAATTTTCATCTCTCTCTCTCTCTCTCTCTCTCTCTCTCTCTCTCTCTCTCTCTCTCTCTCTCTCTCTCTCTCTCTCTCTCTCTCTCTCTTAATGTTCCTCTTCCATTCACTCACAATTCATATTAATAATCCTTTACCGCAATTTATCATCAGAGAGAGAGAGAGAGAGAGAGCGTGCGCACTTTATAATTTAAGTCGGAGTGGCTCTCTCGCGAGTGTCAACCAATTGGCACTCGAGAAGCACTCAAGCAGCGAGGAGGGGCGCCTCAAGGACCACTCGAGAGCCACGGGCGAGGGGAGAGAGAGAGAGAGAGAGAATGTGTGTGTTAACGCTGATTGAATGACCGACTATAACCACACACACACACACACACACACACACACACACACACACAGACAAAGAATGCGTGTGTGTGTATGTATGTATGTTTGTATGCTTGCGGATTGGTCTTAATGAATGAATGACACACACACAGAGACACAGAGAGAGAGAGAGAGAGAGAGAGAGAGAATAGGATTATGTTAGTGCCCGGCTTTTGATCCGTTGATGTCTGTCTGTCGTGATTCCGTATAACTCCATTTCCTGTTTTCTGGTTAGCCGCCAAAAAACAAAACAAAACATGAAAAAAAACCCAGCGGCGCACAGAACAAACATTTACCTTCATCGGCGGCGCGGCGGAAACACGGCGGGGAAAACTATCGGTAATTAGTGGCAGGTGAGGGGATGGAGGGGGGAGGGGAGGGGAAGGGAAGGGTGAGAAGGAGGAGGGGGAAGGGGAATGGGAGAAATGAGGGGGGGCTTGCTGAAGAGGAAGGGGAAGTGAGATGGGATAGGGGAAGGGCAGGTGAGAAGGGGGTGATGGGGGGGAGGGAAGGCAAGTGAGAAGGGGGGTGAGGGGGGGAGGGAAGGCAAGTGAGAAGGGGTACAGGAGGGGAAAGGGGAGTGAATAAGGGAAGGGAGAGGGGGAATGGAAGGTGAGAATGGGAGTGGGAGGGGGAAGGGGAGGTGAAAAGGGTAGGGGGGAAGGGAAGGGAAGGGCGTAGAAGGTGTATAGATGTCTAGTATGGATTTAATTGTATAATTTTTTAATTTTTTGTCAAGATTTTTTATTACCAACTAGAAAAATAAACCTAAAAAAATAATATTGAAATCGAAGGTAGCTTCCAAATTTTTTCCTCCACTTCTTCTTTTTCCTTTTCCTCTTTTTTTCTCTCCTTCCTTCCTCCTCTTCTACATCATTGACGCTTCCTTTTCCACCTCCTCCTCCTCCTCCTCCTCCTCCTTTTCTTCCTCTTTACCTCCACCCCGACGCTTTTATTGCCCTTATTTCCCTTCTCCACCTCTTTCTCCTCTTCCTCTTACCCTCCTCTCCACATCCCTTCCACATCTTCCATCCCTCTTCTCCCCGTTCTCCCTCCCTCTCTTCTCCCTCCTCTCTCTCATCCCTCTCTTTCTCCTCTTCACTTCCTCTTAACTCCCGCCTCGCTTTTTATTGCAAACTGAGGCATGAAATAAAGAGGAAAAAAAGATTGTTGAAAGAATTCTGGTCAATTTATAAAAGTTAAGGGAGTAACCAACAAGCGGAGGAGGTAAAGATTTATTGAGATATAGTTTTGTAATTTTCATGTATTTTTCCGCGACGTTTCTCCTCTTTTCTTCTCTTCTTCCTCTTTATTCTTCTTCATTGGCGCTATTTTTCTTTTTTTGTCGTCCTTTCATTCTTCCTGTCTCCCATTTCCTTTTTCATATTCCTCTCCCCTTCTTCACTGCTACCTTATTCCTCTCTTCTCTTCTCTCCTCCTCCTCCTCCTCCTCCTCCTGTTCCTCTTCCTTTTTTTTCTCTCCTATGGAACTTTTCTTTTTTCTTCCTTCTACTCGCTTCTCATATTCCTATCCTCTTGTCTCATCTACTTATATTCCTCTCTCTCTTCTTCGCTCCCATCTTCCCTTATCTCTCCTCCTCTTCCTCTTCTTCTTTCATTATTTCTCTTCTTTGCTCCTTTTTTTTTCTTTCGCCATCCTTTTATTTTTTCTCTTCCTCATTCTTTCCCCCCCCCTCCTTCGTCTTCATCTCATCTCCCTCTTCTCTTGTATTCTCTCCCTCTCTCCTCTCTTTTTCCCTTCCACTTCCCTCCTTTTTTTTTTATACCAAGAGACAAAAGCGCCGTAGCAAGTGGTGTCACATTGTATGATTAAGTGGCATTGATTTGAGAGAGAGAGAGAGAGAGAGAGAGAGAGAGAGAGAGAGAGAGAGAGATGAGGGCTGTTTGTTTCAATATTCTCTTTTTGTTTTTCCTCCTCCTCCTCTGCGAGTAGTTTATTAATTCTTGATGAAAAAGCGGATTGGTTCTATTCTCTCTCTCTCTCTCTCTCTCTCTCTCTCTCTCTCTCTCTCTCTCTCTCTCTCTCTCTCTCTCTCTCTCTCTCTCTCTCTCTCTCTCTCTTCCATATCCTCCCCTGGGCATAGTAACCTTAAGATGAAATTACTACCTGCCTCCTCCTCCTCCTCCTCCTCCTCCTCCTCCTCCTCCTCCTCCTCCTCCTCCTCCTCCTCCTCCTCCTCCTCCATTCCTTACCTCACCTCACCTGTTATTTACTCACTCCTCCTCTACCCTTTCCTATTCCTTCCCTCCCTACCTTCCTTCCCTTCCTCTATCTCCCTCATTCTCTTGAAGGGCGAAAGGTACGAGGAGGCTTGATCGAGGTTTATAAATGGATGAAGGACTTTAATATACGGGGGATATTGATAAGGTCCTGATGGTAAGAGAGCCGGACAGAACACGTAGTAATGGGTTTAAGTTGGATAAATTCAGATTCAACAAGGACACAGGCAGGAATGGGTCCAACAGAGTAGTGGATGAGTGGAACAGGCCTGGCAGTCATGTGGTGAGTGCCAATACGATAGACACATTAAAAAAAAAAAAATGATTGGATGAATTCATGGATAGTGATGTTAGGTGGGGTTAGGTTCACAGGAGCTGCCTTGTATAGTCCAACCGGCCTCTTGCAGACTCCATATGTTCTTATGTTCCCTCTCTCTTTATGTTGCCTCCTTTTCGTTTTTCTTTCTCTCCCTCTTTCTTCACCCTCTCCCTTACCTCCCTGTCATTTTCTGTTTCCTCAATCTCTCTCTTCTCGTCTTTCCCTCCCTCCCTCTCTCTCTTTTCATTTACCATCTCCATTGCCTTTCTTCCTCCTCTCTATTCCATCTTTTATCTCTTGTCCCTTCCCTCACCTTCCCCTTCTCTCTCCCCCTCCGACTTATCTTCCTACCTCTCTCTCTCCCTCTTACTCACTTCGCTGTTCCATAAATATCTTACTCTCTCTCTCTCTCTCTCTCTCTCTCTCTCTCTCTCTCTCTCTCTCTCTCTCTCTCTCTCTCTCTCTCTCTCTCTCTCTCTCTCTCTCTCTCTCTCTCTCTCTCTCTCTCTCTCTCATTTTATATTTTCCCCTCCTTCACCTCCTTTTTATTATGTTCTTCGTCCTTGTCCTCATTCTAGTCTCCTCCTCCTCCTCCTCCTCCTCCTCCTCCTTGGTTTATTATTCCCTTCGGGTAAATTTTAAAGGCCTCCGCTCTGGAGTTGGAGGTTGGAAGCTTGCATGAGTTGGAGGAGGAGGAGGAGGAGAGATTAACAGCCTCCCTCTACATTCTTTTCCTTTTCTCATGTTCCTCCTAATCTTCATTCCTTTCTTTCCTTTTCTTCATTTCCCTTTTCTTCTGGTACTTCATATATCTTTATTATTATTATTATTATTATTATTATTATTATTATTATTTATATTTATATTATCGTCTTAATCTCTCTATCCTCTCTTTTCTTCCATTCTCTCTCTCTCTCTCTCTCTCTCTCTCTCTCTCTCTCTCTCTCTCTCTCTCTCTCTCTCTCTCTCTCTCTCTCTCTCTCTCTCTCTCTCTCGCAACAGATAAAGGGAAGCTATCTCTCTAGAGTGTGTGTGTTTGTGTGGAGAGAGAGAGAGAGAGAGAGCTTTCCCAGTAAAGTGTTTGGGAGGGTGAATGGGCAAGTTTCCCTTAGTTTATTGGGGCAAGCTGGCAGTAATGGGCACTCGGTGGAGAGATACAACCTCCCCCTCACCCCCTTTCACCTTCCCTTTCCCTCCCCTCCCTCCCCTTCCCTTCCTTTTATCTCTATCCCTTTCATGACCTACCTCAAGCTTTTTCTCTTTTGCCTTACTCCTCTTTCCTTTCCTTTTCCCCTTCCCTCTTTTCCTTTTCCCCTTCCCTTTTCTTCCCTCTTTTCCTTTTCCCCTTCCCTTTCCTTCCCTCTGTTCCTTTTCCCCTTCCCTTTCCTTCCCTCTATTCCTTTTCCCCTTCCCTTTCCTTCCCTCTGTTCCTTTTCCCCTTCCCTTTCCTTCCCTCTATTCCTTTTCCCCTTCCCTTTCCTTCCATCTTTTCCTTTTCCCCTTCCCTTTCCTTCCCTCTGTTCCTTTTCCCCTTCCCTTTCCTTCCCTCTATTCCTTTTCCCCTTCCCTTTCCTTCCATCTTTTCCTTTTCCCCTTCCCTTTCTTTCCCTCATTTCCTCTTCCCCTTCCCTTTCCTTCCCTCTGTTCTTTTTCCCCTTCCTTTTCCCTCTCTCTTTTCCTATTACCCCTCCCTTTCCTTCCTTCCCTCCTACCCTTCATAAGCCTTTTCTCTTTTGTTTTGCTTATTTCTTTCTCTTTTACTTTGCTTATCTCGCCCCTTCCTCTTCCTCTTTTCTTATTTTCCTTTTCCTCTTTCCTGCCCTATCTCAAGAAGACCTTCGCCTTACTCTCCTCTTCCTCTTTTATCTCAAGTTTATTTATTTTTGCTTATCCTTCTGCTTTCTTCCCTTCCTCTTCCCGGTTACTCATTTCTTTACCCATTTTTCAAGTCTTCTCTTCCCATCCCTGCTCATCAATTTTAACTTTTTCTTTCGTTTCATTTCTCGTCCCTAAACCTGGGCCCATACTTTTAAAGCTAACATTTCGTCTCAGGCTCGTCTTAAGAGCCCAAACCGGGCCCTGTGGAGTCCTACATACTGGATGTTAATCTGAGACGGCGCGAATAGTAGCTAAAGTTGGTCCCGGGCAGGCATAATTCCTGGGTCTTCGTCTGAGGCAGCGACCTTCAAATGTAAACACTGCCGGATGTTGCCAGACTGCCATCGTGCCTCATCAAAATCGTTTTACATTCAAACGCTCACTATAGCCTTACAAAACCCTATTATAAGGATATGATGTACTTCTATTCAATACTTTCACCATTTTAAGGTACTTACTACCCATTAATTTTCATTTGAGATAGCTGATCTTTCGAGCTAACTCGCCGTTGTTGGCAACTTTACGTTTCCCACTACCGTACCCGTGGTGGCTGGAGCCCCGCTAAGGTGAAAACTCATGACAGGCGAGACATAAGTCAAACGCCTAATTTATTTTAAGTATGGGCCCAGGCTGATCTCTTCTCTTTCTTTCCCTTCTCAGAACTATCCCCTTTCCTTTCAATTCTCTCCTATCTCTTCCCTTCCCTTCCTTTCCCAGGCTTCCC
>NC_066511.1:13875944-13890944 GCF_024679095.1 Eriocheir sinensis
CCTTTCCCTTCCTTCTACTGTCCTCTCCGACACTCATACCCCCTTCCCCTCTTTCTCCCCTTCCCTAACCTGACCAGTCTCCTTTCTCCCTCTCCCTTCCCTTCTCTCCCTCTCCCTCCTCAATACCCTTAGCGAGCTGTTCAGAACTTACTCATGTTTAAGTGGCAAGTCAATAACACAAGGGGCTGCAATGGGGTGGGTAGGTAGGTAGACGGTGGGAGTAGTCGAGAGTGAGTGGGCGGCGGCGGTGGTGGTGGTGGGTAACAGGACTCCTTGCGGCCTATAATAGGATTGCTCGATTATACATGTCCCGCGTATAGAGTCGCTAACACAACGACAGCCTTGCCCCTCAACCTCTGCCCTGCCCTGTCCTGTGCGTTGTTGACTTCTTGTTTTGGGTCGATGAAAGTGAGGGTGGTATAAGATGTAGAATTTGGAAAGGTGTATTTTTTATTATTTTTTTAGAGCAAGGGAGGCAGCTCAAGGGGAAAAACAAAGACAACAACAACAACAAATTAAAAAGCCCGCTATACTCTGCTCCGAACAAAAGTAGAAGGAACGAGAGGCCAAAAGAGAGGTCAATTATCATGTGAATTTCAGGTGAAGAGGGATTTGATGTGATGGTTGAGGGTAGAGATGAGTCAGAGGAGATTAATAGTTAGGTAAGGTAAGGAAAGGAAAGGAGAGATGGTGGTGGGTTTAGTAATCTAAGGAAGGAAAAGGAATGAGAAGGGAAGGAAGAAGCGGAGAAGTGAAAGGATGGAAAGGGAAGGGAAATGTGGCGAGAGAGAGAGAGAGAGAGAGAGAGAGAGAGAGAGAGAGAGAGAGAGACGACTAAAAACATACAGCAAAATCTTTTATGATCATTGAATCTGTCTAATGATGGCCCGCGAATTAAACACTTGAATACCCAAGGCGAGATAACAAGGAAGGAGATTATTGTTGGAGGTGAGAAAGAAGAGGAGGAAAAAAAGTTTAGTATTAATGCGGAAGGAGCTGCTGCTAAACCTATTGATAACTCTTGACATTGGTAGAACTTTGTGACAATAAAGATATAATATTGCTACTGAGGTTAAAATTGAATTGTCGAGAGAGATGAGAAGAAATGAAAGTTAGTAAGAAATTGGATAAGGGAAGAAAAACAGCCACAAAAATAAAATAAAATAAAGATGGTAAGAAAAAAAAAGAATGTTAGGATAAAAAAAAAAACGATATTCTTACTATAGTTTATAGAGATAGCGAAGCGTGTTCATTTTGATTTCAGGAATAAATAGATCAATAAATAAAAGTGTGATACAGAGGAAATCGGTTATAACTTCACTCGAAAAATATATTAACACTGCAACACATACACATAAAAAAGAAGTTATGAAGAGATATATAAAAAACGGACATTGATAAGTGTGAACGTACCACCCCGAGTTGAGAAAAAAAACATTTGTATGAATAAATGATGGACGACTTTATTAATATTGCAAAAGATAAGAGCTGGTTATGATTTATTGGTGAGAGAGAGAGAGAGGGAGAGGGAGAGGGAGGTGATAAATAACTCTAAAGAAACTCACTCACTCACATTCACTCACTCACTCACTCACTCAAGGCTACAGCAGCTGGTCGATGGTCATAAGGCTATCACGCTATCCTTTTTTTTTCTTCTTTTATTTACATATCATAATTTAACCATGGGTGGAAAGAAGACATTAATAAGTACGGCAATTAGCGAGTTCGGAAGGTTAACCAGAGCGTTGATTTACCTTTAAAGACCACGTTAATTAGTAGAGCAATTAGTATTATGCAGGTGAACCAAAGAGGTGTTTTTGTAACTTTAAATGGACGTGGTTGTTAGTAAGGCAATTAGAAGTAGAAATGTGAATGAGAGTTGTTGTACCTTTAAAGAACATCGTAATTAGGAAGGCAATTAGTGTTATGCAGGTGAACGAAAGAGGTGTTTTTGTACCTGTAAATTAGGAACAGTGTAGTTAATAAGGCAGTTAGAGTTAGGAAAGTGAATGAGAGTTGTTGTACCTTTAAAGAACATCGTAATTAGCAGACCAGTTAGTGTTATAAAGGTGAAGGAAAGAGATGTTTTTGTACATTTAAAAGAACAGGGTAGTTAGTGAGGCAATCATAGAAAGGATGGAGGTATTGTATCATTAAAGAACATCGTAATCAACACTGAAATTATATACAAGTGTTATAAAGGTGAACCAGAATGTTGGCTAGTTGTTTTACCTGAAGAACATGAAAAACAGCACTGGAATTAAATATACAAGTGTTATAAAGGCGAACCAAAGAGATGATTTATAGCAGAATAAACACACCAATTACTTCTCCAACGTCAAGTCCAAGTACGTCCCAGTCAAGCGGAGAGAGAAGAAAGAGAGAATGATTATAGGCGGATCAACAGGTTTGTGAGATTTAAATGTGGCCACTTTTATCTATATATTTAGTTTGTTCAAGTATTTATAAAAAAACGAGTCGAGCAAGAGACAGATAAGAGAGACAAGAGAGATAAGAAAGCAGGTAATTTGATAACGAAAGGTGAACACCAAGAATAAAAATAAAGACGAAAGAAAAGTAGAAAAAATAAATGACGTTGTTACAAGGACCAAGCAACAGACAGATGACATAGATAAGACAGATAAGACAGAAGGAAATCAGATAACGGAAGGTGAACACACCAAGAACAAGAATAAAGATGGTAGGAGAGTTAAAAGTAAATAATTGAAACTTACTGGTAACCGAGAATGAGACGGATGACATAGATAAAGCAGATTAGAAAGAGAGGAATTTGATAACGAAAGGTAATCACGGAAAATAAATAAAAAGAAGTAAAATAGGTAATGATAGTAAGCAGGAGAGATGAAACTGAAGCCTTAATATAGTTACAAGTTGAGCAAAAGACAGATGACAACTAAAACGGATAAAGAAAGGTCATTTGATAAGTGTAAAATAATGATAGTAAGCAGGAGAGATGAAACTGAAGCCTTAACATAGTTACAAGTTGAGCAAAAGACAGATGACAAATAAAACGGATAAAGAAAGAAGGTCATTTGATAAGTAGAGGTAAACACGGAAAATAAATAAAAAGAAGTAAAATAATGATAGTAAGCAGGAGATGAAACTAAAGCCTTGATATAGTTACAAGTTGAGCAAAAGACAGATGACAAATAAAACGGATAAAGAAAGGTCATTTGATAAGTAGAGGTAAACACGGAAAATAAATAAAAAAGTAAAATAATGATAGTAAGCAGGAGATGAAACTAAAGCCTTGATATAGTTACAAGTTGAGCAAAAGACAGATGACAAATAAAACGGATAAAGAAAGGTCATTTGATAAGTAGAGGTAAACACGGAAAAAAAAATAAAAAAAAATAAAATAATGATAGTAACCAGGAGATGAAACTAAAGCCTTCATATAGTTACAAGTTGAGCAAAAGACAGATGACAAATAAAACGGATAAAGAAAGAAGGTCATTTGATAGGTAGAGGTAAACACGAAAAAGAAAAAAGTAAAGATAATAAGGAAAGATCAAAATAAATCCTTGATATTATTATGGTTACTAGTTTACAGAGAGATAGAGAACAAAGACAGATCGACCAGCAGACACCAATATAAATAATCAAACAAAGAACCGACTAGCTGATTGACTGCACCGATGACATCCACCAAAAAGGCAGCAAATCAAGCTGACAGAGGAAAACAAATGACCAAGCGCACAAAAACATCAATAAAGTGAATCAGACAGACACCTAAAGAGGAAAAAAAAATGATTCATGACAACCCAAAGGAAAAAAAAGTACTATCATGAATCTTCTCTTAATGGGAATCGATTGTCGGGAGAGATTAAGAAGCAAATGATCGGATGACTTAACGATTCGTAAATAGAGAAGGAGATTAAAGGTGACAGAAAGGAATGCTGTGATAATGAATTCAGCCTTGTTGTTTAGAAACTTGAATTAATATTAAGAAGTGATTGTTGCCGCAGATAGGAGAAAAATTAAGGAGTCTGATGAGATAGCGAAAGGCATATACAGAAAGTGATAAGTGATGACAGGAAAGAACGTTGTGACTATGAAGGAGAATTAGAATAATTATTCCACGTGATACAAGAGATGAAAAAGATAGATATTGGAAGAAAGAATGAAAATGGCAGGAAAGTGTTGTGAATATGAAGAAGAATTAGAACTGTTACTGGAAGCTTCAATTATTTGGGGATTACTAATTGTCGAGATAGTTGAATTTAGTAAGTGAGACAAAGGATGAATATATATGTACCGTACAGAAAGAGATAAAATTAGTAAGTTGTGAATGTGAAGAAGAATTAGAATGTTACTGGAAACTTAAATTATTTGGGAATTACTAATTGTCGAGAGGATGAATTTAGGAATTTAGTGAGTGAGACAAAGGATGAAGATATATATATACCGTACAAAAAAAAAAAGATAAAAATTAGTAAGGAGTTGTGAATGTCAAGAAGAATTAGAATTGTTACTTGAAAGCTTCAATTATTTGGGGATTACTAATTGTCGAGAGAGTTGAATTTAGTAAGTGAGACAAGGATGAAGATATATATACCGTACAGAAAAAGATAAAAATTAGTTAGGAGTTGTGAATGTCAAGAAGAATTAGAATTGTTACTTGAAAGCTTCAATTATTTGGGGATTACTAATTGTCGAGAGAGTTGAATTTAGTAAGTGAGACAAGGATGAAGATATATATACCGTACAGAAAAAGATAAAAATTAGTAAAGAGTTGTGAATGTGAAGAAGAATTAGAATTGTTACTGGAAGCTTCAATTATTTGGGGATTACTAATTTTCGAGAGATTTATTTGCAAGTGATACAGAAAGAAATTAAATATAAAAAGAAAGACAGAATAAAAAAAGAGTATATTTTTACTTAGAAACGTCAGTCACTGGAGATTAATAAATATCGAGAGAGATAAATTAGCAAGTAATACAAAAAAGTTTAAATATAGAAGAAGAGATTGAATAATGTAAGAAAGAAATGTTCAAATGAAGTAAAATTTGTATTGTTACTTAGAAACTTTAAGAATTGGGGATTATTACTAATTGTCAAGAGAGAGAGAGAGAGAGAGAGAGAGAGAGAGAGAGAGAGAGAGAGAGAGAGAGAGAGAGAGAGATCAATACAGACACAGCAAATAATAAATGTAGTTGGACAGAATTGTAAAAATGAAAAATTGATATTGTTACTTCGAATCTTCCATTACTCGGAGTTGATAAGTAGCTGACGAGAGATATAAATAAGCAAGTGATACAGAAAGTGAATATTCAGAGAAAGATATAAAATGATATGAGAAAGAATGTGAAAATGAAGAATAATTAAGATAGTTACTTACATACTTCAGTTAGTTATGGATTGATAAATATACAGGAAAAATAAGCAAGTGATATTGTACAAAAAGGTGAATATATATATAAAGAAAGAGATAGAATATAATGAAAAAAAGAATGCAAAAATGAAAAAGAATTACTAAAATACTTCAATTAGTTTTGGATTAATAGATATACCCCAAAAATTTAGAAAAAGGAAGTGGTACAAAAGGTCAGTATATGAATAAAGAAAGAGATAGAATGTAATGAAAAAAAGAATGCAAAAATGAAAAAGAATGAGAATAGTTACAAAAAGGAAGTGGTACAAAAGGTCAGTATATAAATAAAGAAAGAGATAGAATGTAATGAAAAAAAGAATGCAAAAATGAAAAAGAATGAGAATAGTTACTAAAATACTTCAATTAGTTTTGGATTAATAGATATACCCCAAAAATTTAGAAAAAGGAAGTGGTACAAAAGGTCAGTATATATATAAAGAAAGAGATAAAATGTAATGAAAAAAAGAATGCAAAAATGAAAAAGAATGAGAATAGTTACTAAAATACTTCAATTAATTTTGGAATAATAGATATACCCCAAAAATTTAGAAAAAGGAAGTGGTACAAAAGGTCAGTATATAAATAAAGAAAGAGATAAAATGCAATGAAAAAAATAATGAAAAAAAGAGTCAGAATTGTGTTACTTTTAAACTGGAATTACTCGGAGGAATAATAAATGACGAGATAAATAAATAAGCAAGTGATACAGAAGCTGAAAATATACAAAAGTGAGATTAAACGTAGCAAGAAAGAACGACGGGAAAATAAAGAAATAATATTGTATCTGTGTTTTATAGTGAATTGTCGAGAGATAAGATAAAAAAAGGGAGAAATTGGATAACGAAAGATAAACGCAAGAAAAAAAATAAAGATGGTAATAAAGAAAGGTTGTAAAAATAAAACCTTGCTATTCTTTCTAGTTTGCAGAGAAAGCGTGTTCATTTTCTTTTATTCTTTTACTCAGTTTTCATCTCTTTTTCTTTCCTTTTCCTATCTTTCTTTTTCTTAAGCTATCTCTTTCTTGCTTTTCCTTTATCTTTCTTTTTTTCTTTATATATCCATCATTCATTCTTTATCTATATCAATCTAATTTTTCTCTTTCTTTTTCTCTTTCTCTATCTATTCCTCTATCTACCTCTCCATCTATTATCTATATCTATCTATCTATCTATCTTAAGTTCACAACAAAGACAGACGGACACGCAGGTGAGTATTTAACTAACTTAACAACCAAACTTCACGGCAATTAAACTATACTTAATTACACTGACAAAGCTGAACCATTCATTAAGTCGCACGTCGAGTATATATATCATCAAAGGAAAACATTGATTAGCACGGTATTAAATATACACACTGTTAAGCAGGCAGTGAGCCTTCAGAAACGTGTCGCTGTTGCATTAGGAGAAAGAAATATATAAACGTTAATTAGTGTATGAAGAAAACATTGATTTGGTGTATGCAATTAGGATGGGATGAGAGGAACGAATATAAGAAAGGGAAAAATAAAGCGGATAAACGGAGGGTTCCAAGCGAGAGGAGACTTGATCGAAGTCTATAAATGGATGAAGGGCTCTAATAAAGGGGATGTCAATAAGATTTTGATTGTTAAAGAACCAGGTAGGACGCGTGGCAATGGTTTTAAGTTATAAAAATTCAGATTCAACAAAGACATAGGGAAGAATTGGTTCACTAATAGAGTGGTGGACGAATGGAACAGGCTTGGAAGCCATGTTGTGGATGCCAATACCATAGATACATTCAAGAAGAGGTTAGATAAAGCCATGGATGGTGAGGTAAGGTGGGGTTGAGTGTACAGGTGCTGCCTTGTATAGGTCAGCCGGCCTCTTGCAGACTCCTTACGTTCTTATGTTCTTCTTCTTATGAGAAGAAAATTAAGACAAAGTAGAATGCCAGGCGAGTACAGAAAGAAGAAAGTGAAGAAAATAAAGCAGATAAACGATATTCCAAGCGAGGAAAGAATAATAAAGGGAAAGAAAGGGAAGGAATAAAATAAAGGGATAGGAAGAAAACTAAAAAGATAAATTAGCATGCCAAGACAGGAAAGAACGGAGGAAAGGAAAATAAAACACAAATTTGAATGCCACGCGAGAAAAGAATAAAAGTGAAAAAAATAATACAGCTGATATACAAGGATGCTAAGCCAGGACAGAAGGAAAGGGAGAGAAAACAATAAAGCTGATAAATTACGGGAAAGGTTGATAACTAATTCTCTTTTTTATTGCCCTTGAACTTCCTCCTTTACTGTCAAAAAGTTAAAAGTAAGAATGTAATCAGAATAAAAGTAAAAATGTAACCAGAATAAAAGTGAAAAGTAAAATGTAACCAGAATAAAAGTGAAAAGTAAAATGTAACCAGATCAAAGTGAAAAATAAAAATGTAACCAGATTAAAAGTGAAAAGTAAAATGTAACCAGAATAAAAGTGAAAATTAAAAATGTAACCAGATTAAAAGTGAAAAAGGGAAATAAAATGTAATCAGAATAAAAAGTAAAAAATGAGAATGTAATAAAATAGGAAAGAGTAAGAATGTAATCAGAACAAACGTAAAAAAAAAAAAAAATCAATCAGAACAGAAATAAGAGAAAAAAATAAATATAAAAATCAGTTGCAGTTAATTGATTGGTAGTTAAGATGGATCAACATTCAGCGCGGGTAAACAAGCAGACACAGCCGAGGGAGAACGAGAATAACATGGTGATTGTGATTTATGAAGACAAGCGAGTAAATAGTGGAAGATTAAAAACAAAACAAATAACTTCAACTAAACCGCCCAGCTGCTGCAACCTTGAGTGTGTGTGTGTGTGTGTGTGTGTGTGTGTGTGTGTGTGTGTGTGTGTGTGTGCTTGCGTGAGTGAGTGTGGGCAGAGATGAGTAAAGAAAATGATGTTAAATGATAGACGGTTTGTGTGTGTGTGTGTGTGTGTGTGTGTGTGTGTGTGTGAAGTCTCCGTTTATGGACAGCGAGAAAATAATAATAATAGTAATAAAGATAAGTTGTTAAAATAGATTATAATAAACGTTTTAAAACAGGTCAGCTGCAGCCTTCTGAGTGTGTGTGAGTGAGTGAGTGGGTGAGTGTCAGCTGCAGGGAAATCAAGAAATAAGAGAGATGTGAGAGAGACGAGGTAAATGAGTGAATGAACGAGGAAAGGAAGGATGAATGAATGACTGAAGGAAGAAATGAGGAATAAGGAAAATAAAGGAGTAAGGAAAAACTAAAAATGGGAAATAAGGGAAGAACTAAGGGTGTGAAATGAGAAAGAAAACAAGGAAAATGATAAAAAAGAAATAATGAAAGAGGAAAGGAAAGAAGGATGGAAAGAAGAAAAAAAGGAAGAACCAAGAAAAGAAAATAAGAAAAGAGCAAGAAAAACTAAGGGTGGGAAACAAGTGAGAGAAGAAATGAAGGAAGAAAGACAATGAAAGAAGGAGAAAAAAACTAAGGGAAGAAAAATAAGAAGAAAATGAAGAAGGAAAGAACGAATAAAAGCTGAAGTTATTGAGGAAAAGAAAGAACGAAAAGGCAGGTGTTGGAAAGACTGGAAGAGAAAGAAAAAAAAAACATTCAACGCGGAGGATTTCGAACGGTCATCCACCCAATAAAGTTTTTTTTTTTAACATTTATTTTTACTTTTGTTTAAACTTTTTTTTTTTCTCCGTCTCGCTCCGTTTCCCCTCACCTCTGTTTGTCTGTCTGTTGGCGCCTGGAAACCAAACACACACACACACACACACACACACACACACACACACACACACACACACACACACACACACACACACACACACACACACACACACACACACACGCCTATTTACCTTTCTATTAAGCATGTATACACCATTTTTACCCTTTCCCTCCCTCCCTCCTCCACCCCTTTTTTTCCCCTCCCTCTCCCCTATTAATCCCCCCTTCCATCCCCCCCGACTTGGTTATTGTGCGTGCGTGGCTGCTGGGCGGGGCTTGGAGGGAATGGAGGGAAGGAGGGAGGGAGGGAGGGAACAATAGGACACGGGCGACCCTCTCTACACCTGGATGAAGAGGAGGAGGAGGAGGAGGAGGAGGAGGAGGAGGGCGGCGGGTGGTCTGATTAAGGGGAGTGAGACAGGCTTTGTGGGGAGGAGGAGGAGGAGAGGGTGTGAGGGTCAGGGGATTTAGCTGTGTGTTCGTGTGTGTGTGTGTAAGACCGGAAGTGTAATGCAGTGTAGCTCAATCCAGAGAGGAAGGGAGGAAGAGGAGAAGGGAGGAGAGGAAGAGAAGAGGAAAAGAGAGATAGGAGGAACAGTAGCTATATTATTCCTTCCTTTCTTTCTCCTCTTTCTCTTCTTAGATTTATCCTTCTCTTTTCGTCTTTCTCTCTCCATTTCCTACCTAATCCATGCTTGCCTACTACTACTACCGGTGCTTCTAATTATTATGTGGTTGTCTGTCTATCAGGAAGTTTTTGTGAGACGGGACAGGTGGTGGTGGTGTGTAATGGCGTGTTTGCTCGCTACTCATCGTACACATAAACAGCGGGAGGGAGGAGAAGGAGCAGTAGCCGTGAAATATGGGGTTATGAGTCTGTCCGTCTGTATGTATGTATGTATGTATGTATGTTTGGCTGGCTGGCTCTCTACCTCTCCCTTCCTTCCTTCCTTCCTTCCTTCCTTCCATCCTTCCTTCCTTCCTCCCTTCGCCTGCACGCCGCACCTTCTTTACCTTACCTGGCCTCGCTTCACCTCACCTGGCGGGCGTTGCCACCTGTTTGTATGATAAAGAAGAGAAAACAGGAAAGGGAAAGGAAATTTGTAAAGAGAAGAAATGTGAAACTCAAGGATGTTACGCTGCATATGTTTGAGTCAGTGAAGAGTAAAGTCAGTCAGTCACTCACTCACTCACACACTCATGCACGCTTTCTAGATTCATAGTCTTTTTTGTGCCTATAGTTTCACACATGCACTCACTCACTCACTCGCTAACACACTTGCACGCTTATTGGATTCACACATTTTTTTGTACATATAGTTTCACACACACTCACACTCACTCATTTATTCAGTCCGTTTCATTACTTGTTTTCTTATTCTTTTATTACCTCATTTGCCTCCAGACTGAGTCTTAATCAACTTTTTTATTATTCTTTTATTTACCTCTGCCACCACCACCACCACCACCACTTATAAAACATTTTACTAACCAGCTCTCCTGCCTGCCTACCTACCTACCTACCTACCTTACCCCTATTTTAACTTCCCTTTTCTATCTTCCTCCACCCCATTTCCTCTCCTCCTCCTCCTCCTCCTCCTCCCCCTCTGCTCCTCCTTATGAATATCAACCCAAACTCACATCCTATAAGAAGAAAAAAAGTGGAAAAGAAACCACAAAAAAATACATCTCCACTCCAGTCAGTCGAGAGAGAGAGAGAGAGAGAGAGAGAGAGAGAGAGAGAGTAAAATATGTAGGTGTCTGTAACGTCGGGGTTTCAGCAAGACATACTGAGCCTATATTAAACCAGTCGGAGGATTAACCACAAACCATTAGAATCATTTGGCGGTGTTTTATGCTATTGGCGGCCGGGGCTAATAAATTAAAGGGAGGAGGAGGAGGAGGAGGAGGAGGAGGAGGAGAGCTCTTCAGTATTTACGGGGAGGGAGGGGTTGGAGGGAAGGGTCACGCTAGGAGGAGGAGGAGGAGAAGGAGGATTTAGGTGCGTGGGTAAAGGGTATAATGAGATTGTGGAGGATGATGTTGAGGATTGGGGAGGAAGAGGAGAAGGAGGAGGAGGAGGTGAAGGTGGTGGAGGAGAAGGTGAAGGTAGTGAAGGTGGATTGAGAGAGAGAGAGAGAGAGAGAGAGAGAGATAGTTAATTTATTAGCAAAGACAGGGCTAATTTATCACCAGGCAGACAGACGGACAGTTAGCATATTGACCGACAGACAGACAGTGGACGGACAGCTCGTTTATTGGCGGACATAAAAAACTGACAGAATATTGGTTAATGTATTGGTAACAGGGTGAGTCGAGATCACTTAACAATAAATAAATAAATGAATAATAAGTAAATAAATAAATAGATAGATCAAATAAAATTGACAAGCACACATAAAACTACACATTCAAACACAAATATAAAAACAAATGTAAAACTATAGACTCGCAAACAGCGATTAATATAAACATGAAATACAGACCAGGCAAAATCTCACACACACACACACACACACACACACACACACACACACACACACACACACACACACACACACACACACACACACACAGAGACATTAATAAACGACGCCGCAGTAAGTTGATCACCTGTAATTAATGAGCGACGCGATAACATAATAGTCCCCAGGTAAGAGCCGATTCCTCTGTACTATAATATTACACCTGAGTTAATTATTGCCCCGCCTATTGCTAATACACAACAACGGCGCGGCTGAGTAATGACAGGTGTGTGTGTGTGTGTGTGTGTGTGTGTGTGTGTGTGTGTGAGAGAGAGAGAGAGAGAGAGAGAGAGAGAGAGAGAGAGAGAGAGAGTTCTGTTACTTTAATGATTCGTGTTCGTGGGCCTAATTAAGAGAGAGAGAGAGAGAGAGAGAGAGAGACTATAAAAATTAAACACAAATTAAAGAAATGGATTTCCTAATTGCCACTTCAGAGAGAGAGAGAGAGAGAGAGAGTAATGAGAGGCCTCGCCGAATGACTGTAATTGGCCTTGAGAGAGAGAGAACGTGTGGGTGATTTGGGGATTATCTGACCCGAAGACTTGATCTCTCTCTCTCTCTCTCTCTCTCTCTCTCTCTCTCCACTGTGACAATTAACACATTATATCTTCCATTTAAGTTTAACTTTTTATCGCAAACTATGACTCTCTCTCTCTCTCTCTCTCTCTCTCTCTCTCTCTCTCCACACACACACATTCGATTAATTCATTAGGCATTTAGGTGGAAAGGGTTAGAGAGAGAGAGAGAGAGAGAGAGAGAGAGAGAGAGAGAGAGTTCGATTAAGCCAATTCGGGGCTTTGGCGAGATGCTCTTCGGGCGTAATTAGTATAATGAGCTCTGCCTTTATTAAACGAGGAAATAACCCACGATGATTGGAGGCTCCTGTGGTGGCGGCTGCGGCGGGGATGATGATGGTGGTGGTGGAGGTGGTGGAGGTGAGAACATGGTCAGCTTACCGCCTTAGTCTCTCTCCTTCTCTTAACTTTATATTTTCAGTCAGTAATGGTGCGTGAAAGAGCGAAAACAAACACCTGTATAGATTAGCAATGACACTCACACATACGCAGGTAGATCTATTCAGTCACACATATACACAGGTCCATTCAGGTGTAAGGCGTTACCTGGCTTTGCTTCACACGCCTGACACACATGCGCGCAGGTGTGAGTTCATTTAATTTGCCGCGTGAATGAGGAGATAATTGCGGTATGAAATCCTAATACGACTGAAGTGAAACGAGAAATATCAGTGCAATAAAATGGGTGAATCCGCATATGGAAATTAGGTTTTTAAGTGACCATTGATAGTGTAATGATCGTAGTAGTGGTGGTAGTGGTAGCAGTAGTAGTAGTAGCTGTAGAAGTGTCAATAATATAATTTTTTAGTTTAAACATAATTGTACCACTACTAAGATGATAAGAAACAGGCACATGTGAACAAAGGTGGGAAATAAAGAGGAGAAAAATAAAAAGAGGAAGAAAGAGGAGGAGGAGGAGGGTAAAGAGAAAGAAGGTGTAGCAAAGACAAAGAAGAAGGAAGAAAATAGAAGAAATGAAGGCGGTAGAGAAAGAAAGTTTAGCAAAGAGAAAGGTGAAGGAAGGAAGGAAAAAAAAAGAAATGAAGAAGGAGGAGGAAAAAGGAAGTGTAAAGTGACAGGTGGTGATGTGGTGGTTGTGGTTAGTGGTCATGGTGGTGGTTGGGGGTGGTGATAGTGGTGGTGGCGGTGAAACAGCAGGCTACTTAAGTGCTTTGAAATATTATAAGGAAAATCTGTCGAGAGAGAGAGAGAGAGAGAGCAGGTAAATCAAGGTGCGGGTTTACCAGATGAACACCTGTCTGCAGTAATACTAGGTGAGAGAAGTTACCGAGCTGTTTTTTTTAACTTTTTTTTTTTAAGTCTAGAATTTATAAGTCCTGTCCGAGGGGTTGTTCTCTCTCTCTCTCTCTCTCTCTCTCTCTCTCTCTCTCTCTCTCTCTCTCTCTCTCTCTCTCTCTCTCTCTCAAACGTATCATTACCTCCATGTTGTTACTAACCGCCTTACGCAGGAACTTGTTTGATGTTTTTTTTTTTCTTCCTCTTGTATATTTTTGTTGTTTATTTAGTGCTCGTGTTTTTGTCATGTTTTTTGTGCGTTTTTTCCTCTCGCTGGTGTAAGTCAGTAAGTCAGTGAGTAAGTGTTGCAATCTGTCTTGCGTTGATTGTTAAAAAGTGTTTCTCGTAAATATTCTTGGTCCAGTATTCATGTATTTTTGTATCGTTATTTTTCGGTCTCAATTTGTTTTGTTTTATGCCTTGCTTCATGCCACTTAGTGTGTGTGTGTGTGTGTGTGTGTGTGTGTGTGTGTGTGTGTGTGTGTGTGTGTGTGTGTGTGAGACCGGCCGGAAGCCTTAACTAAAACCACATTTTTACACGTCGTATTTGCCTGCTAACTCACTACCTCTTGCTAATACTAATAATGATAATAATATCACTACTACCACCATCACTTATTATGAATTTTCATCGTTCTTTACTCGTCTTTGTACTTTTATTATTATTATTATTATTATTATTATTATTATTATTATTATTATTATTGTAGTTGTTGTTGGTATTCTTCCTCTTCTTCTTGTTCTTATTTACCTTTTTTTCTCGTTTTCTCTTAAATCATCATTCGAAGCCGCATCTAAGTCTTCTCCAGTTGTTATTCCTGTCCATTGCACCACTCCTTTGGTACCCCGCCCTAAGCCACTCTCCTTCTCCACTCTGCTCCCTCTCTCCCTCTCTTGCTTGTCTTCCCTCCGATCTTCCCCCCATTGACAGCTGCTCTCCAGGGTCCATATTCTTAAACGTAACGGGCTCCGATTACGACTTTTCCCAAGGCCACAGAGAAGATTAACCCGGTCTCCATGGGTGCTTCTCACGTTTAAGATGCAGAAATCGTGTAAAACTATCACTGACATCACAAAACAGGCCAGGGATATCCCGACAACAGCTTCTACGAGAGGCTTTTCAAATAGGCGAACTGAGACGCCGATACGGTTGAGAATACGAATCCTCCAGCCACTTAGAATAGTCTTGTTATCTTCACTTCTCAGCAGCGATGCCAGATTATCGTACTCGGAGCATCATATTTACCGGTTTCTGCCCCCATAACTATTGCCAAGAAACAGTAACAATTGACCATTTTGACTTTAACAATATACCAAGCCAGTTATTGCGGGGGAGGGCACAGTTTTGGGGTTGAAAATCTTGAAAATCAGCAAACATAAAAGGTGGAGTACGATAATCTGGCACCGTTGCTTCTCTGCCTCAGCACATGACCAACCATCTGGACGGTCTCAGCCTTGACTTACTGTATCGGATATGTAAGACAACGACATCCATCTT
>NC_066511.1:13895944-13928444 GCF_024679095.1 Eriocheir sinensis
TGTTGTGCTGTGAGGGGATGTGGGAGGAGCGAGATGATATGTGAAGGGAAGAGAAGAGGAGGGAGCAGGAGGGAGCCTTATGTTGGTGGCTTTGACTAGTATCCTTTTTGTTGTTGTTCTTGTATTGTTGTTGGTTGTTCTCTCTCTCTCTCTCTCTCTCTCTCTCTCTCTCTCTCTCTCTCTCTCATTTCTGTCTCAGTTCGAGTTCGCTATTTCGTAGAACGCGTTAGAGAGAGAGAGAGAGAGAGAGAGAGAGAGAGAGAGAGAGAGAGAGAGAGAGAGAGAGAGAAGCTCAACAACGTTATTCCATTAACTTTATTACAGCCGCTCACACAAACTGGTATTTATGTATTTTTCTCTCCCTCTTTTTTGCAGGTTGGTGGAGGCTGGCGCTGTTCTTGTTGTTGTCGTTGTTCTTCCTGTTGCTGGTGCTGCCTACACACACACACACACACACACACACACACACACACACACACACACACACATACTGGATAGAATGTTTTATTAGTTGTACGGTTTTAAAAAGATTAGAATATGACTTTTACACACACACACACACACACACACACACACACACACACACACACACACACACACACACACACACACACACACACACACACACACCTTGCATCGCCTCGCCAGGTAAGAACGCCATCTAAGGTAAGGTGCGTGTTTGTTTTTGTTTCTTTACCTTTTTCAGGAGTGGTGGTGGTGATGGTGATGGTGGTGATGATGATGATGGTGATGATGTAAAGGAGAGTGAAGGATCGTTGTGAATTCTTTTGTATTGTTTTCTTTGTTATTTTTTTTTCTCCTCATCTTCCTCCTTCTAATACTAATTGTTGTCTTCCTTTTTCTTTTTTTCTTGTTTCTTCTTAGTCTCCTTGTTTTTCTTCTTCGTCTCCTTTCTTCTTCTTCTTCTTCTTTCTTTTTATTATTATTTAAAATATTTATCTTAATATGTAATGCCAAACGTGTTATTTAATATTTATGATTTTTTTTTTTTTGCCGTAAGGGCAGAAAAAATGTAGTAATTCATTATAGTTGATTATTTAATGTAGTTGTAATTACATGATCACCTGCGTGTTTTTTCCCTTTGTTTTTTCCTCCTCCTCCTCTTCCTCCTCCTCTTCTTCCTTTTAATCCTCCTCCTCCTCCTCCCCTTCCTTTTAATCCTCCTCCTCTTCTTCCTCCACCGCCTCCAACTACTGATTAGTAACATACATATTATCCAAACTGTCGCTTCCGTAGATTAACCCCTAACCCTCTACCCACCCTCCTCCTCCTCCTTCTCCTCCTCCTCCTCCTCCTCCTCCTCCTCCTCTTTGTCCTCATCTAATTGCCCTCCCTTCCTCTCCAGCCTCTTCCTTTTCCCAGTATGGTTCTTTCTCGCCCTTGATTGGTCTGTATGGTAGAGAGAGAGAGAGAGAGAGAGAGAGAGAGAGAGAGAGAGAGAGAGAGAGAGAGAGAGAACTAATAAGAGTGGTTGAAATTATTGTGTTTGGAGGAAAAGGGAAAGGAAGAAGACTAAGAGAAGAAAGAGGAGGAAAAAGGGAAGAGGAGGGAAGGGAGAAGAGAAAAGAGAGGTAAATTCTAGGCAGATCGAGCGATACGGTAATGGTGTGTAGTGGGAGGAGGAGGAGGAGGAGGAGGAGGAGGAGGTAGAGGAGGTAACCGCAAAGTGCCTCCCGTTGTCTGGCTAATTAGAACGTAAGGGAGATGGTATTACGAAGCGGCGGTGGTGGTGGTGGTGGTCGTGGTGGTGGTGGTGGTGGTGGTGGAGGTAGTGGTGGTGGTGGTGGTGGTGGTAGTGGTGGTGAAGGTGGTGGTGGAGAGAGAGAGAGAGAGAGAGAGAGAGAGAGAGAGAGAGAGAGAGAGAGAGAGAGAGAGAGAGAGAGAGTGAGAGAGAGAGAGAGTTAATGTCTGAAAAAGGTATCATTCTTTGCCCTTCCCTACGTCCCTCCCTTCCCTTTCCTCCTCCCTTCCCTTCCCTTGTTCCCCTTCCTTCCTTTCCCGCCCTTTTTAATTCTTTCCCTTCCTTTTTTTCTATTCTCCCTGCTTTCATCCTTTCTTTTTTTCCTTTTCTCCCTTCCCCTCCTTTTCTTTCATTCCCTTCCTCCCTTTCCCATCCCTTCTCACCTTTCCTTCCCTTCTTTCCTTAACTAATTATTATTCTCCCTTGTCTTCCTTCTCCATCATTCTCTTCCCTTCCTCTCCTCTCCTTCCCTTGCCTTTCCTTCTCTTATTTACTATTCCCTACCTTATTTATCCTTATCCTCCCTTCCTCTCCTCTCCTTATCTCCCTTTCCCATCCCTTTTCACCTATCCTTCCCTTCTCGTCTTCCGTTACCTCCTTACAATACTCCTTTCCCTTCATTTTCATATCCTACCCTTCCCTCCTTTCCCTCTCTCCCTTCCCATCCTTCCCCCCCCCCCCTTTTTTTTTTTTTCCTCCTTACTATACTTCCTTTCCAATCCTTCCTGCCAATGGAGATATGATTCTACCTCCATGTTCCTGCCCCCTCTCTCCCTCCCTTCCCTCCCTTTCCCTCCCTCAGCACCTGCCTCTCCAACATCTTTATCTCTCCCTTTCATCAGTATTAGCTACCACGCGCGGACGGTGAGGCCTGATGGGCACTTGATAGGGGAGAGGAGGAGGAGGAGGAGGAGGAGAGGGTGCAGGTGGTGTCGGTGGTGATGGTGGTGATGGTGGTGATGGTAATGGTGATTGTATAGGTGGTAGTGAGGTGTGTGTGTGTGTGTGTGTGTGTGTGTGTGTGTGTGTGTGTGTGTGTGTGTGTGTGATGAATTATGGAAGGCTAAGATATTTGGTGATAAAAGGTGAGTGCTCCACCCTTTTCTCCTCCTCCTCCTCCTCCTCCTCCTCCTCCTCCTCCTCCTCCTCCTCCTCCTCCACCTCCTCCTCCTCCACCTCCTCCTCCTCCTCCTCCTCTTCCCTTCATGACCGATTATCTAGATTGCCGGATAGATCTCGAAGAAAACGGCAGCCAGGTGTGTGTGTGTGTGTGTGTGTGTGTGTGTGTGTGTGTGTGTGTGTGTGTGTGTGTGTGTGTGTGTGTGTGTGTGTGCTGCCTTACCTGGTTCACGGCATACCTTTCTTGGGTAGAGGCAAACAGGTTAATGAGATGGGGGGAGGGGAGGGAAGAGGGAGTAGTAGGTGGTTGATGGGATGGATGGCCTAAAGAAGAAGGAGGAGGAGGAGGAGGAGGAGGAGGATAAAAAAATACAATGGCCCTGTTTATCTTTTTCTTTTAACTTTTTCCATATTTGCTTTTCTCTCCCACTTTTTCTTTATCTCTTCTTCCTTTCTTTGTGATATTCCTTTCTGAGGTGTGTGTGTGTGTGTGTGTGTGTGTGTATGTGTGTGTGTGTGTGTGTGTGTGTGTGTGTGTGTGTGTGTGTGTGTGTGTGTGTGTTAATGGGTGCGCTGGTGGTGGTAAGGGGTTAAACACACACACACACACACACACACACACACACACAGAGGGGGGGTGGGGGAAGGGGAAGTCTGTAGAGGGTAAAAAGATTATATAGTAAATTGTTTTAAGTTCTTAACAGCTCTTTAAAAATGTCAAAGAAGAGGAGAAAAGGAAAAATAAGTGAAGGAGTTAAGAGAGAGTGTGAGATTAAAGAGGAGGAGGAGGAAGAGGAGAAAAAAGAGACATAAAGAAAGATAAAGAGAGAGAGAGAGAGAGAGAGAGAGAGAGAGAGAGAGAGAGAGAATTAATTGACTACTTATAATTTCACCATTTTATCTCCATTCCTCTTTTCTCCATCCCTTCATTTTCATTCCTTTCCCTTACCTCCCTTTTCTTTACCCTTTTCCTCCTCCTCCTCTGCATCTCTTCTCTACTCCATCACTTCATTTCTCTCTCCCATCCTTACCTCCCTTTCCTTCCCCTCTTCTTCCTTCTCGGTCTCTTTTCTCCTTCCCTTCCTTTCTCTCCTCTCCTAAATATCCTTCTCTCCTTTCCTCACCTCCCTTTTCCTTCTGTTCCTCCTCCTCCGCCTATCTCCTTCCCTTCCATTCCCTTCCCATCCTTGTCACTACCACCCTACCCACATACCCTTTGCTTCATCCCTTTCCTCACCTCTCTTTTCCTTAACCTCTTTCTCTACCTCTCTCTTTTACCTACCTTCCCTTCTCTTCCCTCTCTTTCACTACCTTCCGACCCCATCTTCTTACCTAGTACCTGTCTGCCTCCCCACAAGTTTTTTTTAATTTTTTTTATTCCAGTTGAAGACGTGTTTTATCCCCCCAGCTAACACGGCCGCCTCCACACCTCTAATGGAAGCTACAGCGGTTATTAATTCCTACACTCGTCTCTATTCGTCTTCATACTTGTCAGCGGTCCCAGGCGCTACGCTTAATTAATGTTACCTGCCTCGTCCTACCATTCCTTGCCCTTCTCCGTTACCTGGTCTCCTCCTCCACCTCCTCCTCCTCTAACTCCTCTCTTTCTCTCTTTCTTTACCTGCTCTGCCTTCTGTTCCTCTCCCTCCTCCTCCTCCTCCTCCTCCGCCTTCTCTCCCTCTTCCTTCTTCTCTTGTTTCTGCCCCTTTCTCTCCTTCTTCCTCCACCTCCTCCTCCGCCGTGTCTTCTTTCTCTCCCTTCGTCTTTTCCTTCTCCTGTTTTTATTTATCTTTCTTGTTCTAGTTCTCTTGGTTCATATGCCTCGTGTTTCTCTTATGTTTTTTTTTTTTTCATCTTCACTTTCCTACCTACCTGTTTACCTACTTACCTAAATACACCTACCTACCTACTTACCTACTTATCTATTGATCTTACCTTATTTTTTATTTATTTATCTATCAGTCAGTTTCTTTATATTTTTCTATATCTACCTACTTATGTCTGTTTTTTTTTATTTGTGTATTCATCTATATAATTATCTATGTATGCCTACCTACCTACCTACCTAACAACCAACCTGCCGTCCTACCGAACAACCAACCTGCCTTCCTACCCAACAACCAACCTGCCTTCCTTCCCATAAACCTACCTCAAACCTACTAACTCCAGGCACCTACTTACTTTCTTGTTTGCCCATTCCATCCCATCATTCCTTTGCTGTCTATCTGTCTGTCTGTTGGGATGGATGGATGAATGACTGGATAGATGGATGGTTAGAGGGTGGATGCGTGTAAACCTGTTTTTATTTGACCCTTTAAAATGTGTGTGTGTGTGTGTGTGTGTGTGTGTGTGTGTGTGTGTGTGTGTGTGTGTGTGTGTGTGTGTGTTACACACACACACACACACACACACACACACACACACACACACACACACACACACACACACACACACACACACACACACACACACACACAACCTCCTGACATTGTTTATCATTCTACTCACGCAAACTTTAAACCCAAGACATCTCTCCCTCCTCCTCCTCCTCTTCCTCCTCCTCCTCCTCCTCCTCCACACGTCTTCCTCACGCATATGTAAACACAGGGCAGCAGGAGACCGTGACAAAGTAGTGTGTGATCTTAGGCGGTGTAACTCAGGCGATATGTCAAGTATAAATAGAAGGGTAGAGGAGGAGGAGGAGGAGGAGGAGGAGATGATGAACCATTGAATTTGTAGTGATGTCTTGATATTACTCTGGAGGTGAAGGGAGGGAGAAGAGAAGAGAGAAGAAGAGGGGAAAAGATAAGAGAAAAAAAGGAGGAAGAGGAGATGATGATGATGATGATGATGATGATGATGATGCAGATGATGCAGTGAATATGTTGTGATGTCTGCATATTATTCTTGAGATGAAGGACGAGAGAGGAGAAAAAGATGATAAAGGAAAAGAAGAGAAGAGAAGGAATAGGAGAAGAAAAGAGCGAAAATGGGAAGGAGGAGAAGGAGAGAAAAGATGATAAAAGAAGAGAAGAGGAGAAGGAATAGAAGAAGAAAAGAGTGAAAATGGGAAGGAAGAGGAGGAGAGAAGAGAGGATATAAGAAGAGAAGAAAGAGGAGAAGAAAAGGAAGAGGATTAGGAGAGCAGAGAAAAGAGGATAAAAGAGAAGAGAAGAGAAGAAAGTGGAGAAGAAAAGAGCGAAAGTGGGAAGTAGGAGGAGGAGGAGGAGAGAAAAGAAAAGAGGATAAAAAAGAGAAAAGAACAGAAGTGGAAAAGAGCGAAAAAGAGGAGAGGGATGAGAAGGCGAAATCAATCAAATTTTTTTACACTACTGAAACACTAATTCGATCTGAAGACGAGCCAACGTGAGTGAATTCCTTGATGTGCCCAAATACCAAACATTCTATCACGCTCAGCCTTCGAAGGTACCCGAACACCTGGTGACGGACGGCCGCATACACCTGTGGCTCACCTGCCTGACCTTCACTCTCACCTGTAATGGCATACCTGATGAGCCCACGACACACACACACACACACACACACACACACACACACACACACACACACACACACACACACACACACACACACACACACACACACAGACAAAGAAGCTAGACAATGAAGAAAAGGTAAATTAAGAAGAAAAAGAAAAGAAAAAATGGAGTAGGAAGAAAAACAAGACAGCAAAAGAAAAAAAAGAAAACTAAAAAATATCACAAGCACTCTAGTAAACACACACACACACACACACACACACACACACACACACACACACACACACTTTACAGCCTCACTCTAGTCTGTCTACAATTCCTATACATGTATACGAAAGAGGTAAAAAAAAAAAAGTTAAAAATAAAAAGTAAAAAAGATACAGGGCAATTAACGGCTACGTGACGAATACAGGTGCAATAAAACAGGTTAAGGTAGGCAGGTAGGAGTAATTAAGGTGTCCAGGTGATCAATTAGCAATAGTAAACACCTTTGAAGTGCACGGATGAAATGAGGGTAATAATGATCCTGTTAATTGGGGGAGGAACAGCTGACTGGCGGGAGATAAGGAGGTGGAAGAAGATGAAGTGGTTGAGAGGTTATGGGGGGGAGAAGAAAAGAAGAGGAAGAGAAAGGGAAGAGGATGAAATGAGGTTTAGTTGTGAGCATTAGGATTAAAGATGAGAAGAAGGGAAGGGATGAAGAGGAAACAATAGGAAGCGAAGGGAAGAGGAGGAAAGAGGAAGAGGAAGGAAGGAAAAGTGGATGAGATTGAGAGTTTAGTGATGGTTTAGTGGCCAGGAGGAAGAGGAAAGGGGGGGGGGGATTGGGATGAAGTTAAAGAGGAAAGTGGAGGTGGTGTGTTCTTGCTATCTTCCTTCTTCCTTCTTCCTTCCTTCCCTCCTTCCTTCCTTCCTCTATGTTTCCAGTTTCTTCACCTTTCTCCTTCTTTACCCTCCCCATTCTTTTCCTCCTTAATTCCTCCCTTCCTTTTCCTTCCTTTCCTCCCTTCTTTTCTTTTCCCTTCCCTTCACTTCTTTTCTTTTCCCTTCCCTTCCCTTCCCGTCATAGTTATCCCTTCCTTCCTTAGCTCCCTTTCTTCCCTTCCTTTACTTCTCCCCTCCTTCCTTCCTTACATCTCTTCCCATCTTACACCTCCACCCCTTCCTTCTCTCTTCCGTTCCTTACTTGCTTCTCCCTCCTCCTCCTCCTCCTCCTCCTCCTCCTGCTCATGATTTGTGTAGCGGCGGTGTTAATGGCTGGCGCGCCGAGGTGTTACGACTCAAGAATATAATGTTAAGAGGCTTCTTTTTGGGGGCGCTTGATTTATGGCAGGAGGTGCTGACGGCGGGGAAGCAGCTGTTGGGGAGAAGGAGGAGAGAGGAGGAGGAAGAGGAGGAAAGGAGATAAGACTGATCACTACTATTTTGTCTTGTCTTTGTTTCCTTCACTGTATCTTTCCTCCTCCTCCTCCTCCTCCTCCTCCTCCTCCTCCTCCTCCTCAGGGTCAGGATTGGCGTGACTTTATGCTACAATTTGCACTCCATTGAAGACTGTTATCAGCCACTTGAGTTGATTTATCGTGTTCTTTTTGTTCCTCTTTTTCCTCCTCCTCCTCCTGCTCCTCTTCTTGTTGTTCTTCCTCCTCCTCCTCCTCCTGTTCTTTCTGTTTATCTTGATTTTTATGTTCTATTTATCTGCCTGTTTTGTTTGTGTGTGTGTGTGTGTGTGTGTGTGTGTGTGTGTGTGTGTGTGTGTGTGTGTGTGTGTGTGTGTGTGTGTGTGTGTGTGTGTGTGTGTTATTAATATTTTCGTGCCTACCTCCACCTTCGCTGCCTCCTCCTCCTCCTCCTCCTCCTCCATGAATCCTGTTGTGGAGGCGTGTGTAATTGCCCGTGACCTGCCGATAACACACACACACACACACACACACACACACACACACACACACACACACACACACACACATACAGGGACAAACTCACTCACCTGAACCATTGTGTGTGTGTGTGTGTGTGTGTGTGTGTGTGTGTGTGTGTAGTTCAGTCAGTCATTTGTCAGGAATCCTCGTGAATATTAATGGAGTGTTTGGGTGTTCTGTAAGGGAGGCGAGAAGGGGACAGATATAGCCTCCTCCTCCTCCTCCTCCTCCTCCTCCTCCTCCTCCTCCTCCTCTCCCTTTCTGTTTTTTTTTCCGTTTCCTCCGCTGCATTTTTTTTTCCTTTCTCGTTTTCTCTTTCTTCCTCCTTCCTCCTCTCCTCGCCTTTCCCCTTCCCTTCCTTTCTCTTCCATCACTCACTGCCCCATTCCTCTCAATTTCTCCTCCTGTCTAGTATCTCTCTTCTTTTTCTTTTCTCTCATTTGCTCTTTACTCTCTCACTATCTATCTATCTATCTATCTTATTATCTGTCATTCCACTCATACCTCTCTATACTCTTCTCTTTTCTCCCTACTTTTCCCCTCTCTCTCCCTCCTTTTCTCCCTTCCTCCGTCCTCCTTCCCTCCTCTCTTCCCTTTCGCATTAACCAACAACCAACCTAAGTTAATCGCCACCTCCTTCTCCTCCTCCTCCTTTTCGTCACCTCTTCTTTCCTACCTCCTCCTACACCTCCTCCTCTTCACTACCTCTTCACGTCCTTCTCCTCCTCTTTGCCACCTCTTGTTTGCCTCCTCCTCCTCACAACCTCTTCTCAACTACCTCTTCTTCACCCCCTTCCTCCTCCACTTTATCTCTTTTTCACTACCTCTTCTTCAGTATCTCTTATTCGCCACCACCACCGCCTCCTCCTCCTCCTCTTCCTCTCCACCTCCTCTCTTAAAGTTCCTCCTCGTCTGTCCCTCACTCGTGTTCTCGCCCAGCCAAGTCAAGCCACCAAGTCTCCCGGGAGCTGCTGCTGACGCGGTGAGGAGCTAACGTGTTACAGATTAGCCCTGTTATGCCCTTGTTCGGCCAGTGAGTTTATACCTGTCTTTTACTCAGTGGTGGAAGGTTGCAGGGAGGAAGGTGGTGGTGATGGAAGAGGAGGATGGAAAGGAGAAAAATAATGTTGTAAGTTTGAATGATTCGAAAGACAAGGAAAGAGAGCTTGCTAGGTTTTAAAGAGGAAAGATTAAGAAGGCGAATGAGGAAGAGGAGGAAGAGAAGCTGTGTTGTAAGTCCGAATGTAAAGAGAAGGAAGAAGGAGAGAGCTGCTATTATGTCTTAAGGAGGATAGATTTAGAGGAAAGATTAAGAAGAGAAGGAGAAGGAGGAGGAGGAAAAGAATGAAAGACGTGGCTGTTGTGGGATTCATTGTAAAGAGGAGGAAGAAGAAAGTTTGTTAGGAGTTAAAGAGGAAAGATTAAGAAGAAAGAGCTAAGGAGTAAGAGGAGGAAGAGGAGTGTTGCGTGGGTGTCTAATAGATGAAAGAAGAAAGAGTTAATATTACGTTTTAAAGAGGAAAGATTAAGAAGAAAGAGCTAAGGAGTAAGAGGAGGAAGAGGAGTGTTGCGTTGTGTCTAATAGATGAAGGAAGAAAAAGAGAGAGTTAATATTACGTTAAAAGAGGAAAGATTAAGAAGAAAGAGGAGGATTAGAGGAGGAAGAAAAGTGGATGTTGTAAGTGTGATTGATTTGTAAAGAGAAAGAAAAGGAGAGTCAATCTTATGTCTTAGAGAGGAAAGATTAAGACAAAGGAGGAGGAGGAGCTGGAAGAGAAGAAGGAGAAAGTATAGTTATATATGCTGGTATTGGGAGAGAAAAATGAGGAATAATAAGAGGAGGAGGAAAACAAAAGGAATCGCTATACACATTGAAAGACAAGGTAAATAAGAAAGAGACAAAAAGAAGAGGAAGTGAGAGGCGTTAAGAGTTAAAAAGTGAATAAGTGGTGAAGAGGAGGAAGAAGATGAAGAGATGGGACAAGTGGAGGAAAGAGAAAGGGAAAAAAAATGAGAGAGGAATTTTTAGACAGGTTGATGACCAGATGGAATAAGGCAGAAGAGGAGGAAAGAAAGAGAGAGAGAGAGAGAGAGAGAGAGAGAGAGAGAGAAGGAGAGGGTAGGAAACTTTTGGGGTAGGGGTGGGTCGGAGTTGGGAAGGGGGGGGAGGAAGGGAGAGAAAGAGGAGGACGGGGAGTAGGAGAGGGTGGGAAACTTTTTGGGGGTGGGTCACTGTGGGTGGGGGGAGTCGGGGGGCAAGGGGTGGGGGGGAAGGGGGGGAGGGGGGTAATCAGGGGCGCTGGTTGGCTATCAATTATGCATGCTGCTTCGACCGCCTCGTTGTCCCAGTAATTACACTCCAGTAATTAAACCCGAGAGAGAGAGAGAGAGAGAGAGAGAGAGAGAGAGAGAGAGAGAGAGAGAGAGAGAGAGAGAGAGAGAGAGAGATGAAAAAAAGGAGAAAGTAAAGAGAAGGAAAGGTGGAGAGAGAGAGAGAGAGAGAGAGAGAGAGAGAGAGAGAGAGAGAGAGAGAGAGAGAGAGAGAGACTGTAAGCATGCTGAGAAATAGAGAAAAAGAAAAAAAGGTTAAATCTAAAGGGCGAACGTAAAGAATTTGGCAGAGTAGCATAAATTTGACTGCGAATGAAAGGGTGGCGGCGATAATACGAGGAGGAGGAGGAGGAGGAGGAGGAGGCAAAGAACGAGGAGAAGGAGGAAGAGAAAGCGTGGGAAGAAACGAACGCGACTGCAAGAATAAGAAAAAATATGTAAAAAAAAAAAAGGAAAATAAAAAAAACAAAAATCTATTGAAGGAGAAAAAAAAAAGGAAGGAAAGGGAAAGAGCGAAAGGAGTGACGGAGATAAATGTATGCAAAGTGGCAATTAAATATTCCTCCTTCAATAAAAAAAAGAGGAGCGAGAGAAAAGAGGCGGAAAAAAAAGAGATAAAAGAAGAAACGAGAAGAGAAAATCAAGTGTGTGTGTGTGTGTGTGTTACCTGCCAGGTGTCTGCATACCTACACGTGGATAAACATCTGTCTCTTCCGCGCGTAACGGCCCTCACTTCTTTACCTCTTATTTTTTTTTTAGGCGAGGAGGAGGAGGAGGGGGAGGAAGAGCAGCATCACACACCTGTCTCATTTTCCTCCTCCTCCTTCTCTTTTACTATTTTATTCATTTCCTGTCTTATCATCTCTTTCCTTCCTTTCTTTCTTCAATCTCCTCTCCTCTTTCTCTCTCTCTCCTTTCTGTCCTAAAGTCTTGAGAGAAAGGAAAGGAAGAGGTAAAAGTCTAAGAGATATTAAAGATTAGCGTTAAGGATGTAAAGATGAAGGTGATATTACTGGTGGTGGTAGTGGTTGTGGTGGTGGTGGTGGTGATGAAGGATAGGTGAATGGTCAGGTAGGAAGATAAAGCGGTGATTATGGTGTTGACCTAAGTGGTGATGAGATAGCGCTGGCGAAGGTTCAGAGTGGTGGTGAGTCTGGTTGATAAGGAGTATAATGTAGAGGTTTAATTGTGGTGTTGATGAAGATGGAATGGTGGTGAAAGGGGATTGTGGTGGTGGTGATGATGATTCAGTAGGTGATGACGGAGATGATAGTGATTGTGATGGTGATTGAAAGACAAGCTAATGGTGATGGATGGGGTTGTGATGGTGGTGGTGGTGTTAGTTAGTATTGTGAAGCTAGCGATGGTGATGATTTTAACAAAGAAATTATGGTAAAGTTAAGAAAGTAATAATGGATGTGGTAGTAATGGTGATGGTGGTGATGATGGTGATGTAGAAGGGTGTGGTTGGTAATATTACTTTTTTTTTTTCTTTAGTCTTTCCCCTCTCAACGTAACCACCACCTGTTTTTAGTCACTCTCTCTCTCTCTCTCTCTCTCTCTCTCTCTCTCTCTCTCTCTCTCTAATGTAATTGAGAGTTTTATTGCACTTTTGTACCCTGATGGAGAGAGAGAGAGAGGGAGAGCGAGAGAGAGAGAGAGAGAGAATTACATCACATTACATCACCTACGAAATTCAATTAGCACACCTTTGCACTAATTTACATCATCATTATCACCTGTTTTACCTCTATGCTGTGTGCCGTGGATTCACACACACACACACACACACACACACACACACACACACACACACACACACACACACACACACACACGCTAATGGGGACGAGCGGGAGCCATTAATTATGCCTTCTGAAATGAGTCGGCGAGCGCAAAATCATGTCACAACGCCGGAGCTCAAAACTTTTTATCATTTTTTATCCCGAGGACCTCGATGGATTATTAGATTCACCGACATGCCCAGTGGGGGGGAGGGGTGGTGGTGGATGAGTGGGGGTGGGGGGGGGGAGAGGGTAACTGGATGTGCGTGTGTGTGTGTGTTTACGTATATGTTCGGTCTCTCTCTCTCTCTCTCTCTCTCTCTCTCTCTCTCTCTCTCTCTCTCTCTCTCTCCATGGAAGTGACGTGACCTGCTAACCTTTCCCGCCTCCTCCTTTTCCTCCCTCCTCCTCCTCCTCTAAACCTGTTCACCCTCTCCGTGTATCATTGGTACATCAGAATTTTCTCTAGTGTTTGTTATTCACCACGGCCTGATCACGAGTTGGACTCGCTTCCGCCGGCAGGTACCGTACCCTCCCGACACGAGCAAGTGCATGCTCATTATCGTCGATCTCTGGGTACTGCCAGGACCTCACACACCACACACCCCATCCCCCTTGCTCAAGGGGGGACAGTAACCACTCTTAGTCAACGGAAAGAATCCGGCATGAGCGGGGCTCGAACCGCCGCCTGTTTGGCCGTGAAGCCATGCTGCTCGGCACTCTAGCCTATTGAGCTAACGGATGTGTGTGTGTGTGTGTGTGTGTGTGTGTGTGTGTGTGTGTGTGTGTGTGTGTTTTCTTTTCATTATTTCCTATGTATTTCAACGGTTTTTATTTTGTTATTGAATGTACATTGAGTAGTAATAATAGTAGTAGTAGTAGAATCAGAACCATCACCACCACCACCAACAACAACAACAGCAACAACAGGACCATCCATAACGGCACAACTAGTCCTGCCCTACTGTCACCCGCACAATAATATCAGCAACTTTCCGCTAGCAGTCACGCCCACTTAACCAGAAGCCGCATCTCTCGGCAACGTTCAGTGACACGGTTAGCGAGGGCGACGAGGCGAGAAACTCACCTTACTAACCTCTAGACTGGATGGGGTAGGGTAGGGAGGCTGCAGGAGAGAGGAAGCTAGAGAGGAAGGGAGGGATGCTGAATGAGAGGTAAGGGGGGGGAGGGATGCAAAGTGAGGGAGAAGAAAGACGGAATGGGGTTTGAGAGGTTAGATAGGGAGTTTACGAGGGAGGGAGGGATGCTTGATGGGAGCGAAGACAGAGAGAGGAAGAGATGATTGGTGGGAGAGAAGAGAGAGGAAGAGATGTTTTGTGGGAGAGAAGAGAGAATGAGGATTAGTGTAGTATGGAAAAATGGGGAAGAATTGAATGTTGGGAGGAATGGGGAGATGAGTACAGGGAGATGGGAAGGTATGGAAGAGTGGAAGGGGGAGATAATATGCTAGATGAGGAAACGAGAGAGAAAAAAAGAAAGAGAATTGGGAGAGGTAGTAAGGAATGGGAGAGAACAAATGAAAAGAAGGAAGAGTTAGTGGGACTGCGTAGAGAGAGGCAAAAAGGGAATGGGAGGGTGCGATGAGAGAGAGAGAGAGAGAGAGAGAGAGAGAGAGAGAGAGAGAGAGAGAGAGAGAGAGAGAGAGAGAGAGAGAGCCAGGCTTGTCACCTTCCACCACGACTGCTATAAGGTGACATAAAGAGCTTCGCGGAACTGCTGGAGGTCGCCGGAGGAAGAGGAGGAGGAGGAGGAGGAGGGTACATATAGTAGTGAGGGATTTTTTTTGTGTGTGTGTGTGTGTTTATTTGTTACATATGAACTCTTATTGAATAGTAGCAAGACTAAAGATGCAAAATAACTTCTCTTTTAAAACACAAACGCGCCTGGTTAGTTAATAAGAATGCGCCCTGTGTGTGTGTGTGTGTGTGTGTGTGTTTATCGTCGTTATCAGCTTCGCACAGTCCCCGCCAGAGAGAGTTAGTGTCTGTCAGCTGACCACGTGGCTTTGTAGTGTCCAGATGGAGATAAGATTAGAACAGTCGTGATGCCCTCCTCCTCCTCCTCCTCCTCGATCTCGACGCTACCACCACCCAGAGCAGAAAGAAAAGGATTAAGAAAGAGAATGAAGGAAAGAATCACAATCCTACATCTATTTTATTTTTCGTTCTTTCCTTTCATTCATTCTTATCTTTCTTTCATTCTTTATTCCTTCCTTCCTGCCCTCCTTCCTTCCGTTGTATTTCTCGTGTTTCCTTCTTTCTTTCTTTCTTTCTTTCGTTTTTTCTTAACGTCGAACACAGAATTTTATATTTGTGTGCATTTGAAACTCTTCGTACTTTGAGAGAGAGAGAGAGAGAGAGAGAGAGAGAGAGAGAGAGAGAGAGAGAGAGAGAGAGAGAGAGAGAGAGAGAGCGTTTCTCGTTGGCCGCTTCGGTAGTAAAACAAGAACAAAAAGAAGAAAAAAAATCTTCACAGTCGGGTAATTTCTTCTCCCTCGGGAATATTTTCGCAGACTTCCTCTCACTGTTCGGTAAATTCTGGGAAAAGTGAGGCGGGAAGGAGGGGGCAAGAGAGAGAGAGAGAGAGAGAGAGAGAGAGAGAGAGAGAGAAGGGGGGAGGGTCAATTAGAGGCAGCGGCAGGTGGGGCGGGGGTTGTCACCTGATGGCGAGATTTTTATTACCTTGTAGAAGGGAAGGGAAGGGAAGGGAAGGGTAGTGAAGGTTTGCATTGGGTATAGGAACGCGAAGGAAATGAAAAGGAAATAGTTACGATATGAAGGGAAAGGTTACGATAGATTAAAGAAGAAAATTGAAAGGTATGATTGAAAGGGAATGAGAAGGGAATTTATATATAGGAAGTATAGAGAAAAGTTCGGAATTGATTGGGGAAGGAAAGAAAACGAAGAGTGAAAGGGAAGAAACGAGAAGGCAAGAGAAGAAAAGAGAATGGTTGAGTAGGGAAGGGAAGGAAGAGAAGGGAACGAAAAGGATGGGAAGGGAAGGGAAAAATCAGGAGTGGAAGTAAAGGAAGAAAAGGCAAGCGAAGAGAGGAGAAGAAAGGGGAATAGAAAAGAGAAGAGGAGGGAAAGGAAGTGGGAAGAGGAGGAGAAGAGACATCAAGCTAACGGAAGGGAGTGAAAGGGAAGGGAAGAGAGAGTGAAAGGAAAAGAAAAGGGAATAGAAGGAAAAGGAAGGGAAGGGAAGTGAAGGGCATAGCAAGGAAGGGGAGGAAAGGTGAATGACTACTAATGCCTCTACTACTGCTATACACGGCGCCACTCCACACCTGTCTACCTGACCTTAATTAAGATCACGTCACTCACCACCACCATCACCATCACCTCACTCATTCCAAATTGGCAGCTTCCCCCTTCCCTCCCTTTGTTCTCCCCTTCATCCTCCCTCCCTCCCTCTTCCTTCCTCCTTCCCTTCCTCTTCATCACATTTCCTCTCCTTTTACCTCTTCCTTTCCCTTGCTATTCTCATTTCCTTTCCCTCTTCTTTCTCCTCCCTCCCTTCCTCTTCATTTCCGTCCTTTTTTCTCCCTCTTCCTCCTTGCCTCCCTCCCTCCCTTCCCTCCATTCATTCTTCTCCTTCCCTCTTCTTCTTTCCCTTCCTTTTCATCTCATATCCTTTCCTTTTTGCTCTTCCTTCCCTTACTCTTTTTTTTTCCCCTCCGCACTCCTTCGCATTTTATCTCCTTTCCTTATTCCCTCCTCGTCTTCCTTCCTCGCTCCCTCCCTCCCTTCCACCTTTCAACTTTTCTTCCTCTCTCTCCCTTACTCCTCCCTTCCCTCCTCCCTACTCTCCTCCTCCCTCCTCTCCACCGCCTCTTCTCTCTTGTTTGCTTAATCAAGGAGTGAAGGACGTGTCTTTAGAGAGAGAGAGAGAGAGAGAGAGAGAGAGAGGAGAGGAGAGGAGAGGAGAGGAGAGGAGAGGAGAGGAAAATAATATTGGTGTGTGTGTGTGTGTGTGTGTGTGTGTGTGTGTGTGTGTGTGTGTGTGTGTGTGTGGCCAGGTATAAATCACTCATTGAACGGCCCATTACACCTTGGCCACACCTGGGCGGACGGTACCCCCTCCCCCTCCCCCTTCCCCTTCCCTTCCTCTCATGAATCATTACGTGTGTAAATCTTCCTCTTCTTCTTCTTCGTACTTTGTCTACTCCTACTCCTACTCCTACTACTACTACTACAACAACAACAACAACAACAACAACAACAACAACAACAACAACAACTACTACTACTACTACTACTACTACTACTACTACAACAAAAACAACAACAACAACAGCAACGACTTCTACTACTACTACTACTACTCCTACTACTACTACTACTACTACTACTACTACTACTACCTCTACCTCCTCCTCCTCTTCCCGTTGTTTTCACTATATCTTCCTCGTTTTCTTGTCACGCCTCCTTGCTTGTGTGTGTGTGTGTGTGTGTGTGTGTGTGTAGCCCTTGTAATTAGCTGTGGCGCCGGCGGTGTTGTAGTAGCATGCCATCACCATCACTATCAGTCACCTCCACTCACCATCAACACCATCACCACCGCCGCCGCCGCCATGTCTCTCTCTCACTCTCACTCAGCGTCAAATAATCTCCCAACGGGCATGAAATTGCCGTATTGTTAGTGTTAAACCACCACAACTACCACCACCATCACCACCACTATCACCACCATCACCACCACTATCACCACCATCACCACCACTATCACCACCGCCACCATCATCATACTCTTTTATTCTACATCACAACTATACTACTACTACTACTATAAAAAAAAAAGTCTGTTCACTTAAGCTAGATTCCTGGCGCCTAGGCAGATTGGTAAGCTTGCAGCTGATTGGCTGCTCCGCTCTCCCGCTAACACTCATGTCGGACCACATCTTGCATGCTCGAGTGAGACATGTTTCTTTATTATATGCCATAGCTCACCTCATATACGAGCTAGCCAGTTTTGGTTGACACCATCAGACTCAGCAGTGACTGTAGAATCAAGATGTATTTTAAAAACTCGACAAAACAAATAAGAAAATGGTATTACGATGAGTTGAACCGTGATGTTAAAAAATGTTTATAACATGTTTTACTTATGCTCACTGTTTCCAACAGTTGTTCATTGACTGCAGAAATATATTATTACATTACGTAGGAAAATTTCTCGTGAACACGATAGTGTGATCAGAATGCAGTTAAAGCTCTACGTATTGAAAATACAGAGTTATTTATAGCAACATTTCACTCGCCCCAACCATCACGGCGCGCGAGACACGCTGTATGATGACGTAAAAAAAAATGAGTGTCGCGCGTGCCATGATGGTTGAGTGACATGTTGCTATATATTGCTACTGCTTTCTCCGATCCTTTTCTTCTCTTCTCCTTTCATCTTTTCTTTTTTCTTCTCGTGTGTTCACCTCTCTTTATCATTGTCTCTTTAATCTCTATCTTCTTTCATCTCCTAAATCATCAACTTATTTACTCTTTCACACTATTATATCTTTCTCCTCCTCCTCCTCTTGCTACTGCTGATGCTTATAATTATCCCTCCAACTTACGCTATTGTCTCTCTCTCTCTCTCTCTCTCTCTCTCTCTCTCTCTCTCTCTCTCTCTCTCTCTCTCTCTCTCTCTCTCATACCATAACCTTGTTGCCTCATTCCCTTCTTGTGTCACTCCTCCTCCTCCTCCTCCTCCTCCTCCTCGAGTTTTGCTTATCTTCTTGTGTCACTTTGCATCTTCTCCGTGTTATTTGACCTCCTTATCCCCGCTACCCCCCTTCTCTCTCTCTCTCTCTCTCTCTCTCTCTCTCTCTCTCTCTCTCTCTCTCTCTCTCTCTCTCTCTCTCTCTCTCTCTCTCTCTCTCTCTCTCTCTCTCTCTCTCTCTCTCTCTCTCTCTCTCTCTCTCTCTCTCTCTCTCTCTCGTTGCTGGGTTTTTCGTGTTTTCTTTTTTTCTTTTTGTTTTTTTATGTTTACAGAAAGATATATGTTGAAGACTAAACTGAATCGTGTTTTTTTGTTTGTTTGAGAGAGAGAGAGAGAGAGAGAGAGAGAGAGAGAGAGAGAGAGAGAGAGAGAGAGAGAGACTAGTAACGGAGATTAAAAAGAAACAAAGTAAGAAAAAATACACCGCTAGAGAGAGAGAGAGAGAGAGAGAGAGAGAGAGAGAGAGAGAGAGAGAGAGAGAGAGAGAGAGAGAGAGAGAGAGAGAATGATTTATCTTGTTAAATCTGCAATGTTTTCTTGACACACAAAACGAGAGAGAGAGAGAGAGAGAGAGAGAGAGAGAGAGAGAGAGAGAGAGAGAGAGAGAGAGAGAGAGAGAGAGAGAGAGAGATCATTAAGACTGAGTGTAGGAAAAAGAAAGAATGAAACATAGTCATGCACCACCACCACCACCATCACCACCATCATCACCATCACCACCACCACCACCATCATCACCACCACTACCACCATCATCACCACCACCACATCAGAATACCTTGTTATCGTCATTTAAAAGCCCCTTATCACCACCACCACCACCACCATCACCACCACCACCACCTCCACCTCCACCACTCAACAAGACCTTTTTTTCCACTCTGTTTTATGATGCTTTTTATCTTCCTCACTTTGCTTGCTTTGTCTGTTTGTCTTGCTCTCCTGCCTGTCTGTCTGTCTGTCTGTCTGTCTGTTTTCGTGAGTCGAGTCTGCTTGCTTTAGTTAAGTTGCTCATGGGTTCGTGTGTGTGTGTGTGTGTGTGTGTGTGTGTGTGTGTGTGTGTGTGTGTGTGTGTGTGTGTGTGTGTGTGATATGCTTTTTAGGTTATCTCTCTCTCTCTCTCTCTCTCTCTCTCTCTCTCTCTCTCTCTTTTGTGTGTCTTTGTCCTTCATTAGTTTCATTCAAAGGTTCAAGAAGTGTTTGTTGACATGAGGAAAGCTAGCTAAGGAAAAAAAGTATATACATTCTGATGGCTGTGTGTATGCGTGTGTGTGTGTGTGTGTGTGTGTTTGCTTGCTTGGTCGTGCGTGCTGATAAAGATGATAAGAATAATAATGATGATGGCAGAGAGAGAGAGAGAGCGCTAATCGGATCCAGCTGGCGTCACTTGATTAGCCGATATTTAACGAGATCGGGCACTACCATCATGAACCTGCTTACCCCGATTAACCCTAATGACCCCGCCCCCCCTCACCTCTCTTGCGCCTCCCCCCTCTCCCCTCGACCCCTGTTTGTACTTCCCCTGTGAGTGCATGCCCTGCTTCCCCTAACCTTACCTGCCTTACCTACCCACCTACCTTACCTGACCCTACCCATCTATCTATTTACCTACCTACCTATCCTATTCCATGTCTCTGTAACCTTGCCTTTCCATTATCCTGTCTCTCTCTTCCTCTTTCTTCTCTTCCTCCTCCTCTTCCTCTCTGTCTCCTACTCATTGCGTATCTCTCCCTCCTTCGGTTTATTTTATTCTATACCATGTCTTTTCTCTCTTCTCTCTGTTTCTTCCTCTCCTCTCCTTTTCTCTTCCACATGTTCTCTTCTCTCCTCGTCTTTCCTCCTTTTACTTCTCTTTGTCACAGTGAAACAAACCATGGTATCTCTCTCTCTCTCTCTCTCAAAAGCTCTATAACTTCTACGATGAGTTTTAATCAGCTGGAGAGTGAGGAGCAGAGGAGGAGGAAGAGAAAGAGGGAAAGGAAGAGAAAGGAAAGAGAAGAAGGATGAAGAAGAAGAAGAGGAGGAGGAGGAGGAGGAGGAGGAGGAGGAGGAGGAGGAGGAGGAGGAGGAGGGTTAGGTGCAGGGAATAATGCAGGCGGGTTGAGTGGGGGGGGGGGGGGAGGAGGGGGGGGAGGAGGAGGAGGAAGAAGGTCCAGAGAGGAGGAATGTGGTCGGTGGAGGCGCGTAACCACTACCACCTCTACCTCCTCCTCCTCCTTTCCTCCTCCTCCTCCTCTACCACCACCACCACTCCGCAGCCTTGATGGGGACGAAGAGAGAGAGAGAGAGAGAGAGAGAGAGAGAGAGAGAGAGAGAGAGAGAGAGAGAGAGAGAGAGAGAGAGAGAGAGAGAGAGAGAGAGAGAGAGAGAGAGAGAGAGAGAGACCCTCACTCCCTCAGTAGTGGGCCTCCTGCAGCTTGCTTTGTCTTGGGGCGGGGCAGGATAATGTGGGGGGATGGGGGAGGGGGGAGATGGGGAGGAGGATAAAGAGGGGAGGAAGAGGAAGAAGAAGGGGAGTTTAGGAATACACACACATGCATACACAAACACACATACACACACAAACAAAGAAATACATCCCATACCTTCTTCCCTCCTCTCTACATCCACTTCTTAACATCCCTCCTCCTCTTCCCTACCACTTCTTAACATCCCTCCTCCTCTTCCCTAACACTTCTTAACATCCCTCCTCCTCTTCCCTACCACTTCTTAACATCCCTCCTTCTCTTCCCTAACACTTCTTAACATCCCTCCTTCTCTTCCCTACCACTTCTTAACATCCCTCCTTCTCTTCCCTACCACTTCTTAACATCCCTCCTCCTCTTCCCTACCACTTCTTAACATCCCTCCTCCTCTTCCATAACACTTCTTAACATCCCTCCTACTCTTCCCTACCACTTCTTAACATCCTCCTCCTCTTCCCTACCACTTCTTAACATCCTCCTCCTCTTCCTACCACTTAACATCCCTCCTTCTCTTCCCTACCACTTCTTAACATCCCTCCTTCTCTTCCCTAACACTTCTTAACATCCCTCCTTCTCTTCCCTAACACTTCTTAACATCCCTCCTTCTCTTCCCTAACACTTCTTAACATCCCTCCTCCTCTTCCCTAACACTTCTTAACATCCCTCCTCCTCTTCCCTACCACTTCTTAACATCCCTCCTCCTCTTCCCTAACACTTCTTATCATCCCTCCTTCTCTTCCCTAACACTTCTTAACATCCCTCCTCTTCCCTACCACTTCTTAACATCCCTCCTCCTCTTCCCTACCACTTCTTAACATCCCTCCTCCTCTTCCCTACCACTTCTTAACATCCCTCCTCCTCTTCCCTAACACTTCTTAACATCCCTCCTCCTCTTCCCTACCACTTCTTAACATCCCTCCTCCTCTTCCCTACCACTTCTTAACATCCCTCCTTCTCTTCCCTACCACTTCTTAACATCCCTCCTTCTCTTCCCTACCACTTCTTAACATCCCTCCTCCTCTTCCCTACACCTTCCAACGTTCCCTCTTTCACAATCAACCTCCTTCTACACACAACACAAACACACAAATACATCCCATCTTCACCTCATTCCTTCCCCTCCTCACTTCTATGCTCATCTTTTAACATCCCTCCTCATCTTCCCCACACTTCCCATCATTCCTTTTTTTTTCCTTTTCTCTTTTTAATCAAGGGTATAGTAAGAAGAGGAAGTGGGTTAGTGGTGAAGGTACAGCTGGGGGAGAAAGAAAGACAGTAGAGGGGTCGTATCATAAGACATTTCGCCGCCCAAGAACACATATTTGACAAGGCTTTCGTGGGAGCTGTGGGCATTTCCAGCGGTAGTTTTATGACCCTGGTAGTAGTTTGACCCCTCCTCTGTACCGTGAACCCAAAGAAACACTCATTAGAACCCGACTGACCCCCTCTTTGACCTTTACAAGTAGCTGATGTGTCTTAAAATACCGACCTAGGAGTGTTCAGTTGTGCATGGTGTAGGCTTCCCAACATCCCTTTTTCACCCACACCTACACACAACATTAAACCCGAGCTAATAGACTCACTGAGGGGTGTTTAAACTAATCACACAACACAGCATCACACATCACATCACATAACATTCATCCTTAAACACAGAGGTGGCGAGTGTCCGTCCCATCATCGCCCTGCTTGAAACCAGACTTTTAATTTAATGGAATGGAATTGAATAGGAAGGAAAAGATTAATTTTCAGTCCACACAAATAGCACTGAACAGGGAGAAAGGGAATTAGAATAAAATGAATAGGAGGAATGCGAGAGATTAGCTATGACAGGATTAGCAAGACCAGGAGGGAGAAAAGGAGGAATAGGAAAAGAAGAATAAGAATATAATACCAGAAAGAGAAAACGTAAGAGGGATAAGAGAAAGATAAAGGAATTAAACAGAAGGAATAGGAGGAATGCGAAAGATTAGCCATGCAAGGATTAGCAAGACCAGGAGGGGGAAAAGGAAGGATAGGAAGGAAAAAAATAGAGAGAAATAGAATAGCAGAAAGAGGAAACGTAGGAGAGGTAAGAGGAAAAGCGGTAAATAGGAGTAGAGGAGGAAAGATGAACGCTAGACAAGGAAGGATTAGCAGAACCAGGAGGGAGGAAAGGAAGAATGGAAAGGAAAAAATAGAGAGAAATAGAATAGCAGAAAGAAGAAACGTAGGAGGAATAAGAGGAAGGAAGAAAGATAAATATGAGTAAAACACAAGGAATAAGAGGAAACAAAAAGGAAAAGGAGGAAGAGGAAGAATAAAAGGGAAATGAATAATAGGAAGAGGAAACGTGGGAGGGAAAAGAGAAAGGAAGAAAGATAAATAGGAGTAAAACATAAGGAATAAGAGGAAACAAAGGGAAAGAGGAGGAATAAAAGGGAAATGAATACTATGAAGAGGAAACATGGGAGGGAAAAGAGGAAGAAGAAGAGGAAGGGCGTCGATGTCTTTGTGGCGGCGTCGACAGCGGGAGATCAGCGGGGGCTTAACGCAGCTTGAGAGAGAGAGAGAGAGAGAGAGAGAGAGAGAGAGAGAGAGAGAGAGAGAGAGAGAGAGAGAGAGAGAGAGAGAGAGGTGGGGGGGTCGGTAACGCATGGCTACCCCTCACTTATTCATGCTGAATCAATCAAGTGGGTATCCCGTCACGCTACCCCCCTCCCCTCCACCTCCCCTTCCCCCCACCTCCCCTTCCCCTGTACCCTGCCGACCACTCCCCATTCCCCCTTCCCCCTTTCCCCTTCCTTCCCTTACCCTAACTGCCCCTATCCTTCCCCTCTCCTTTCCCTTCCCTCCCTCTTCCTCCCCTCTCTGTTACGCCGCTGGTAGGGGTTGAACAAGGGGACAGAGTATGTGGATGACTGACTGGCAGGGGACTAACGGGAACTACAGGGTGACAGGGTAAAGTGAAGGAAGGGGTGGGCTGTGGTTTGCAGGGTATGATTGGCAAGGTAGCAAGAGACAAACAAGCAAGCTGAATGACAGAGGGAAGCAACAGGGTAGATTGGCAAGGTAGGAAGGTGAAGGGTGGAATGGCAGGGAGGGCTGTGATTGGCAGGGTATTGTTAGCAGGGTAGCATGAGACAGAAGAGCAAGCAGAAAGATAGAGGGGACTTAGAGAGAGAGAGAGAGAGAGAGAGAGAGAGAGAGAGAGAGAGAGAGAGAGAGAGAGAGAGAGAGAGAGAGAGAGAATCTTGTTTGACACTTTTGAAATATTACTGTCTCTTATTTCACACCATAATATCCTTGACTCTTCCTCCTCCTCCTCCTCCTCCTCCTCCTTCAAACATAGTAATACGTGTCTCTATACAGCACTCGCGGACAATGTATATAAATCACACTTTTTTCTTTTCTCTTTTGGTATAGATATATCGTTCGCCTTTTTGCTCTACAGTTTTTTATACTTTTTTTATCCTCTAGCGTCCGTGAAAAATTTATTTGTGTGGAAGTTTGTGAGTACGTGTGTGTGTGTGTGTGTGTGTGTGTGTGTGTGTGTGTGTGTGTGTGTGTGTGTGTGTGTGTGTGTGTGTGTTAATAATTCTGAGCTGGACACTACCCCTCTCTCTCTCTCTCTCTCTCCTTTAGTTTCTCTTATATTTTCCTTCCTTCCACCTTTTTTTTCATTCCTTCGTTCCACTTACTGTCCATCCATTTTCTCCTCCTCCTCCTCCTCCTCCTCCTCTAATGTGATATACGGTCGGTCTTGAAAGCAAATATGACAAGCGTGTTGACTAGGGATATTTATGGTTTGTGTGCGTGTGTGTGTGTGTGTGTGTGTGTGTGTGTGTGTGTGTGTGTTATTGAGTGGGTGATTTATGAATGAAGAAAAAGCAATAAATAAATAAAAAATGCAACGAATGAAAGGAAAAGTATAATACATTGAGAGAGAGAGAGAGAGAGAGAGAGAGAGAGAGAGAGAGAGAGAGAGAGAGAGAGAGAGAGAGAGAGAGAGAGAGAGAGAGAGAGAGAGAGAGAGAGGTTAATGGAAGAGGTGGATGAATAGCCGAATGGATGCATGGACCTCTGGATATCCACTACTTCTTTCATCGTCTAAACTCCCGCTGCTTGACTTGTAGGTGTGTGTGTGTGTGTGTGTGTGTGTGTGTGTGTGTGTGTGTGTGTGTGTTTCGTTCCCAGTTTTATTTTCCATTCTTATTTTTTGGTTTTCTTTTTCTTCTACTTTTGCTTCTACTACTACTACTACTACTACTACTACTACTACTACTACTACTACTACTACTGCTACTTTATTGATGGACAGTACATTCCCTTCTCATCCTCCTCCTCCTACTTCGGGTCACTCTCCTTCAGTAATTAATCTCCTCCTCTTCCTCTTAGTTAATCCTCATAAGTCTCCCGAAGGATCATTTCCAGGTTGTGGCTAATTATCTCCTCCTCCTCCTCCTCCTCCTCCTTCTTTCTCCACGTCTCCCTATTTCTCTTTCTCTTCCTCTCTCCTTATACCTTCCCATCTCCTTGTGTTCATTATCATTCTTCTCTTTCTCCTCCTGTTTCTGCTCCTGTTTCTTCCTCCTCTTCCTCCTCCTCCTCCTGCTTTTGCTTCCTATTCCTCCTCTTCCTCTTTCATCCCTTTCCGTCTCTTTGTGTTCATTATTATTCTTTGCCTTCTCCTGTTTCTGCTCCTACTTCCTCCTCCTCCTCCTCCTCTTCCTCCTCCTCCTCCTCCTCCTCCTCCTCCTCCTCCTCCTCCTCCTCCTCCTCCTCCTCCTCCTCCTCCTTGTTGCATTATACAGCTTAACTTGATGAGACGACTTGCTTACCCGATCCAGCTGCTGTAAACTTTAATACCTGCTTGAGAGAGAGAGAGAGAGAGAGAGAGAGAGAGAGAGAGAGAGAGAGAGAGAGAGAGAGAGAGAGAGAGAGAGAGATTCTTACTTTTTTTTCAGCAGCGTCCTTGACCGAATTTAATTTAGGAGAAGAAGAAGAGGAGGAGGAGGAGGTTGTGTTGGTCGACGTGAAGGAGACAAGTAGAAAATAAATAAGAAAAGAGTAAGAAGAAGAAGGATAAAAAGTGAGAAATGGAGGGGGAGGAGGAGGAGGAGGAGGAGAAAGAAGAAGAGGAGGAGGACCTTTAAATTTAGCACCTCTTGTTTACATGTTCTTTACAAGTGTCACGTCAGGGCTTGAAAGTTTCAGAGGGTAACTTGTGCATATTTGACCGACTCTCTTGCTTGACACAATATATATTTTATTTCAGCCCGTGTACGAGCTGTCTAAAGCCTCGGCACTGTGTACTAACAAGATTTATGCCAGTGTTACATGATATATAAGTATGCTGTATGTTAGGGACACGTTCTTTACACATTTCTTGACTTAAACAATACATACACTCACATTTGATAAGGGTTTGGTGGAGGTTGTTGTGGGTGGTATTTCCATGAGTGGTTACATGAGCCTCGTGATGGTGTGACAAGGCTTTTTCTGCACCACGAACGTGAAAAAACTAATCATAACACGACTAATCTCTTTCGTGGTCTTTGAAAATCTTTGTTTTGAGAACCGTAATCGTCTGACAATACCCACATTTGAAAGGCTTTCGTAGAGGTTGTGGGTGGTATATCCATGGGTGGTTATATGAGCCTAGCCCGGTAGCAGCGACGGGTCAAATTTGTGCCATGATTTAAACCCCCAAAATAGATGATACATAATCTGATCACAAATGCTTTGATATATATAATAAAATGGTTTGTGGGAGGGGTGATTTTTCTCATTTTTCTCGCTTGGGGGGACCATTAAGAAACATGATCCCCGCTGCTACCGGGCTTGTGATAGTTTGACAAGGCTTCTTCACCATGGCCATGAAAAGCACTTATGAGAACGCGACTAATCTCCTTTGTGGCCTTTGGAAATGTTAGTTGTAAGAGCAGAAACCGTCTAAGAATACGGATAAAGGAAGCGGTATGTGAAATTAGTTCCTTTGAGCAAAACTACATGATAAAAAAAAAAGCGTAAGAAAATAATAATTAATAACCAAATACCGTTTCTGTAAGGAAGGCAGGACGGAAGAGAGTAAGGCAGGAAGGAAGGAAGGAAGGCAGGACGGAAGAGAGTAAGGCAGGCAGGAAGGAAGGCAGGAAGGAAGAGAGTAAGGCAGGAAGGAAGGAAGGCAGGAAGGAAGAGAGTAAGGCAGGAAGGAAGGAAGGCAGGAAGGAAGAGAGTAAGGCAGGAAGGAAGGAAGGAAGGAAGTAATACGGGATTTACCTTGGTATTATAAGGCCCTTTCGCTTCTCACATCAACTATTTCTAAAGGTCAAAGAGAGGATCAATCGGGTTCTGATGAGTGTTTCTTTAGGTTCACGGCACAGAAGGAGGCTCAAACTACCACCAGGGCCATAAAACTGCTCCTGGAAATGCCCAAAACTCCTATGAAAGCCTTGTCAAATATGTGAACTTGGGCGACGAAATGTTTAGTAATACGCCCCTAGTCTGTTATACGTTACTTATAGATAGCATTAGACTATAACTTATCCTTTTGAGTTAGTGAAGTTAAAAGCTTGAAAGGTATTATATAGAAACTAGGGAAACAAATCTTACCCTTTACGTTGTCAGTCTTCCAATTGAATTAGTAAAAAGTTAGTAAAAGTTTGTTGAGAGTATATTCTTTGGATGGCGGCAATTCAATAACTTTAAAGAGAGATCAGTTAAGGTCATGGAAAGTTGTTTTAATGTATCATCAGTAACGTGTGAAAAAAAAAAAAAAAAAAAAAAAAAAGATGAGGTGAATATAGTTTTTTTTTCTTATTCTTTCACATCGTTTGTTTTCGTTTTCCTCGTTCAGTATCGTAAATAAGAGGAAATGGCGGAATCGTGACCATAATTCTCTCTCTCTCTCTCATCATCATCATTTTTCTGTTTAATCCTTTCTTTTTCCTTTTTTTCCTTCCTTCCTTTGTTTTTCTTTCCTTCTTCCTCATCCTTGCAAGAGAGAGAGAGAGAGTGGCGGTAAGCTGGTAAGGGCGACAGTCATTCAGTCAGACAGTCAGTAAGCTCCTTAAAAGCTGAGCCGCTCTACTGGTGACACAGCTTCTCTCTCTCTCTCTCTCTCCGCAACGATGAGGGAAAAAAAATAAAGGAAGGAATGAAAGGGAAGCAAAAAGGAAGAAACAATGAGAGAGAGAGAGAGAGAGAGAGAGAGAGAGAGAGAGAGAGAGAGAGAGAGAGAGAGAGAGAGAGAGAGAGAGAGAGAGAGAATATATTGTGTGTGTGTGTGTGTGTGTGTGTGTGTGTGTGTGTGTGTGTGTGTGTGTATACAGGTTAACGGGGTTTCCAGGATGTTGGGTCGAGATGTAGCAGTACCCTCCTCCTCCTCCTCCTCCTCCTCCTCGCCTTGAATTCGACAAGAGAACACAGTGTAGACAGCGGTTACCCTCACACTCTTTTCTTCCCTCCTCTTCCCCCTCCTCCTCCTCCTCCTCCTCCTCCTCCTGTGGCTGTTTTCGTCTTTTCTATTCTGGTTCATTCTTTTTCCTCCTTTTTCTTGTTGTTCTATATTTTTTCCTGTCTCCATTCTCCCACTTTTTTCCCTCCTCCTCCTCCTCGTATTTTTACTGCGGCTGCTCCTGTCGTTTTTCTTTTCCTTTTTCCTAATTTTTAATCTTTTTCCTCCTATTTCTTGTTCTCGTTCTATATTTTTTCCTTCTTCATTTCCTCCTCTTTTTGCTCCTTCCCTCTTGTCCTCCTCCTCCTCCTTCTCCTCCTCCTCCAAACTATCATTTCTTCTTTTCACAACAACGTCAGATGGAAAAAATAAAAAAAGCTACCTCCAACCCCTCCTCTCTCCCCCTCCCTCACTCACTCACTCACTCATTCCCCCACGCTCTTAACCCCCTCCCTCTTCTTCCCCCTTCCCCTTCCCCCCCTCTCGTAAAGCAAGGCTCCGGCGGGTAACAATTTTCAGGATCGATTGGCCGTCAAAACGAGAATGCCGGAGATGTGTTCCGAGACATAAAACGCGAGCCTGATGCATTCCGGGGCGGTGTCGCTGGTGGTGGTTGGGGGGGAGGAGGAGGAGGAGGAGGAGGAGGGATAGAAGAAAGGAGAGAAGGAAGGAGGAAGGCACACAGGAAGACAAAACCGAACAAAAACTGGAACTGGAGGGATAGGAAAGGAATGGAAAGGCAAGAGGTGAAGATGATGATGATGATGATGAGGAGGAGGAGGAGGAGGAGGAGGAAGGGAAGAAAGAGAGGAGAAAAAAACAAACAAACATGGAACTAAAGGGATAAGAAAGGAAAGGTAATGCAAGAGGTGGACTTGGGCAGGAGGAGGAAGAGGAGGAAGAGAAGAAGACACGCAAAACAAAAATGGAACGGAAGGAGGGAGAGGCAAGGGATGGAGATGGGAAGGAGGAAAAAGGGAGGGAGATAAAAGAGAAGGAAAAAGAAGTAACAAAACATGAAAATTTGAAATGGAGGTAGAGGGAAGGGAAAGAAAGACGAAGGAGGAGGAGGTAGAAAAGAATAGAGGAATAGGAGGAAAAGATAAAACAGGAATAATTGAACTGGACAAGAGGAGGAGGAAGACATGGAGAAAGAAAAGAAGAGATAGAAGAGAAGAAAAAGGACGAGGAAAAAGATTGAAATAAGAAAAAAAGAAGCAGAAGGGAGAGGAAGACGAAGAGGAGGAGAGGAAGGAGGAAGAGGAAATACAAGAGGAGAAAAGGAGAAAAAGGAGGATAAAATAATAAAAAGGAGAAAGAAGCGGAATGGAGAGAAGCACGACAGGAGCAGCCGCAAGAGGAGGAGGAGGAGGAGGAGGAGGAGGGATAGAGGTTGCAGGGAGAGGTAAGAGAGGTGTTAAGGCTTCTCTTCTCTTACCTTCTCCTCTTCCTCCTCCTCCTCCTCCTCCTCCTCCTCCTTTTATCCCTTTGTCTTTTTTTTTCTCTCATGCCGGAAAATTAATAAATGAAATGGCGCAGATAAAGTTTAAAGAATTTGGATGAATAAAGGATTGAATAAATTAAATTGAGGAATAATAAAAAAATAAATGGATTAAATTAGTGGAATATGGGATGAAGGAGATTAGACGTTGGATCAAACGCGAACTGAACCGAATTGAAATACACTTAACATTCCACACTGTAACTTTTTTATTATTTTTATTATTCATATTTTTCATTTGTTTCTTTTCTTTTCTTCTTTTCCTTTACTTTTCCTTGCCTGTAATTCAATCAAACGCGAACTGAACCGAATTGAAATACACTTAACATTCCATACTGTAACTTTTTATTATTTTTATTATTCTTATTTTTCATTTCTGTTTCTTTTCTTCTTTTCTTTTCCTTTACTTTTCCTTGCCTTATTATTTTTTTTTTTTTTTTACTTCTATTCAGGGGAGCAGTTTTAAGTTGGTTGCAGAATGACATTAATTCCGAAATACTTATTGATACTTATTTATTGATACTTATTGATATTTACTTATTGATACTTATTAATACTTACTTATTAATACTTATTGATACTTACTTATTGATATTTACTTATTGATACTTATTAATACTTACTTATTAATACTTATTGATACTTACTTATTGATACTTACTTATCGATACTTACTTATTGACACACTGCAAATCGTTAAGAAGGAAGACTACTGTAGCGGGTTAGGAATGAAGGTGTAGATCGATGTTGTAACGGGTGAACAGAAGATTCGCATTACAATGGTGTTAAAGCAGCTGATGAAGAAATGTATATTCTGTTGGTTTTAAAAAGGTAGAAATAGATTACACATTGTAACGAGGGGAAAAAAAATCAATATTCATGTTGCTCAAAAAGAGAGAGAAAAAAAAAAAACTAATTAAATTGCTGTTGAAAAAGACGAAGTAAAAACATAAAACTTGTTGCTGAAAATAAGACAAAAAACGAAAGGAAAGGAAAAAATAAAAAAATAAAAGTATTGTAAAGTAAACAAATTTTGCTCCCCCAAAGATTAGAAGAATACTTGTTGCAAAGTACATAAATAAAGGAATAATAGCTAACGTTGCCCAACAGCTGACGATAAAAACAAACCTCTTAGCTAATTAAAAATAAACAAACAAACAAAAAACGAAAATGATAGTAAATACCAAACCCAAAATAAAAATAAAAACTTAACATTGTAACTAACGACCAAAAAAAAGAAAAATAGAATGGTAAACAGTGTAGCTTACGGCCAAAAACAAATAAAAAAAGAAATAAAAAAGAAATAAATGGACTGTTTTATATGCGCGTCCCAACTCCATCATTAACGCGGAGCCAATTAAGGGGAATCGGATCGTAATTCAGAGGTCATGAAGGGACTTAAACACTCGTGCGGGGCGGACCAATAATAATATTTGCCCGGCACGTAATAATGACCGCCGCTAATTAATAACTGATAACGCTGATGACGGCCGCGGGAACACTAACGATAGCACTGACTATTAATTCTGGGGCTGGGATGAAGGGAAGGGAAGGGCGGTGATGTTAAGCTGCTGGATGCTGGTAATAATGATGATAATGATGCTAATAATGATAATGATAATCGCGTTAATAATGCAAGTGATAATGTGGTCTCGTGGGTAGGAGGATCGATGGTAGTAATAATCGTGTGGTAAAATGATGATGCCCATGATATAATAATAATAATAATAATAATAATAATAATAATAATAATAATAACAATATCGTCTGGTAGTTAGTAATATTGATGACAGGAACAGCAGAGGAAAACAACAACAACAGCACTAACACTAATGATATATCACTAACAAATCATTCTTGGGTTTGGGAGAGAAGAGAAGGGTGATGATGTTAAGCTGGGCACTGGTAATGATGATGATAATGATAGTAATAATAATAATGATAATAATGTGGCGGAAACACTAACGATACCACTAACAATTAATTCTGGGCCGGGGATGAAGAGGAGGCCGATGCTATTAAGTCGCTGGATGCTGGTAATGATGATAGTTATAATAATAATAGTGTTAATAATGTAATATAAATAGTAATGGTAATAATAATAATAATGTTTGTAATAATGTGCTCTCGTGAATAGGAAGATTGACAGTAGTAACAGTCGTGGTAAAATAATGATGGTGATAGTAATAATAATAATAATAATAATAATAATAATAATAATAATAATATGGTTTGTTTGACTGCAATATTCATGACCTTAATATTAATGATAACAATAATAATAATAATAATAATAATAATAATAATAATAATAATAGTGGTAGTGTCAGTAATAGTTTAGTTGTAAGCTCCATCGAAATTCATTTTAAAACATTTGAAAACCACATATTCTCTCTCTCTCTCTCTCTCTTCATTAATAAACCATTCCACGTTAATACTAACAACAAACACAAACCACACTTCCACCAGGTTTTCTTCGTAATAGCGAGCAGGAATGTTGTTACGTACAGCAGACAAGCTCTTCACTGTTAACCCGCAAAACAAATAACAATAACCGATGCAAATAAGTCATACAAATTCCCTTCCTGTGTATGATTCCGCCGCGTCCCGGGAAACAGAAATGGCTTGGAAATAAATAGATAGATGGAGAGTCAGTCTGGTATATTGTAATGTTACGTGGCTGGCTTGGGCCGTTGATCTTCTTCCCTCCCTCCTTCCCTGATGTTATTCATATGTGTCTGTCTGGTATTATTATGTCGCTGGGCTGGGTTGGTATTCTCAGACCCTTCCGCCTCTTACATCATCTATTTTCAACGGCCGAAAAGGAGATTAATCGGTTTCTCGTGAGGGTCTCTTTAGGTTTGTGGTACAGAGGAAGGGTCAGACTACCACGAGGGTTATAAAACTACCCCTGGAAATCACCTATCATACTATTATCATACTAT
>NC_066511.1:13933444-13943444 GCF_024679095.1 Eriocheir sinensis
TTTTGTAGTTTCGTATAATTTTCATATTTTTCTCTTTCTTCTTCTTCTTCTTCTTCTTCTTTTCTTCTTCTTCTTCTTCTTCTTCTTCTTCTTCTTCTACTGCTTCTTTTTCTTCTTCTTCTTCTTCTTCTTCTACTGCTTCTTCTTCTTCTTCTTCTTCTTCTACTGCTTCTTTTTCTACTGCTTCTTCTTCTTCTGCTTCTTCTTCTTCTACTGCTTCTTCTTCTTCTTCTTCTTCTTCTTCTTCTTCTTCTATCTGTATGCAATTGTTCTTTGTTCTTCCACTTTAATTTCTCTTCCTCTTCTTCTCCCTCTTCTTTATTTCACTTTACTTAGATTACCGCTCGTTTCCTCCTCCTCCTCTTCCTCCGTCACACACACACACACACACACACACACACACACACACACACACACACACACACACACACACACACACACACACACACACACACACACACACATTAGAACTCTTTTAAACTCGATGATTCTCTTCGTCTCCTGATTTCGAGAACTGAGCGTCAATCCTAATGGAATCTTTTGAACTCTTATCCGGCATTAACTCGGGTTACATATTTGACTCCTCCTCTTCCTCCTCCTCCTCCTCTTGCTTCTTCTCCTCTTCTTTCTGGCAATCTCCTTTTTCCCTGTCTACTTTCTTTTCATCTCCCTCTCTGTCTCTTCCTTTTTTTCTTTTTTTGTCTGCTTGTTTTTCTCTTCTCTTCCTCCTTCTCCTTTTCTCCTTTCGTTTCCTTCTTCTCCCTCTCTTCTTTCGCCTCCTCTTCATATTCCTTCGTTTTGTATGCTTCCTATTCTTCCTCCTCCCTCATTTCCCCCTTCTCTGCTTCTATCTCCTACATTCTCCTTTCTCTCTTCCGACTTGTTTATTTCCACTTCTTCTCTCTCCTCTTCGCTATTGTTTTTCTTCAATGTTTTTTCTTCTGTATTCTGACTCCTCTCACCCTTCCACTTCGTCTCCTCTTCTCCCTCCTCTCTGCTTTTACTTCATCCTCATCTTTCTCTTCCTCTTCGTCTAATTATATCCCGTCTCTCCATTCCTTCGTCCTTCCTTTCCTCCTTCCTCCCTCTTGTCTTCCACTTCACTCTTTTCTCCTCCTTCTCCTCTTCCTCCATTATCTCCTCTTATTACTCCTTTTTCTTCCTTCACTTCTTCTATCGTTTTACTTAATCAACTACTTACTCTTCCTCCTCTTTCTCCTCCTTCTCCTTTTTACTTCCCCTCCATCACCTGGCTCTATCCCATTCATTCTCGTCCTCCTCCTCCTCCTCCTCCTCCTCGGCTCGTGTCTCTAATGGTGGAGAGTGATAATGATGGTGGCGGCAGCTGATGTAATGGCGAGGGGGCACCATAATGAGGAGGAGGAGGAGGAGGAGGAGGAGTGGATACCTTGTCATGGTTAATTACCTCTCATTTGCTTAGGGGATAATAGTCGTTTGTAATGGTGTTTATCCAGGTGGTGGTGGTGGTGGTGTTGATAGTGGTGTATGATAATGTTGTGTGGGGGTGTGTATGAGAGAGAGAGAGAGAGAGAGAGAGAGAGAGAGAGAGAGAGAGAGAGAGAGAGAGAGAGAGAGAGAGAGAGAGAGAGAGAGAGAGAGAGAGAGAGAGTTAAAGCCTGAGATAATGCCTAGGAACATAAAAATTAAGATACTGAATGATGAAAGAGAGCGAAAAAAATATGTCAACAATGAAGAAAAAAGAAAAGAAAAGGATGGAAGTGTAATAAAAGACGGATGAAGAGGAGGAGGAGGAGGTGGAGGTAGTGGTGGTGAAGGAGAAAGAAGAAGAAAAAGGTAAGTGATATTGGAAAAAGGAGGAGGAGGAGGAGGAAGAGGAGGAGGTGAAGTTGATAATGGTGAAAAAGAACGACAATAACAATAAGAAGAGCAACGAGAAGGGAGGAGAAGAATTATACAAGAAAATAACAAAAAATGGAGAAGAAAAGAGAAGAGACGAGAAGAAGGAACTACAGCTACGAGAATGGAGAGGAATAAAACAACAACAAATAATAATAATAATAATAATAATGAGCTAGAGGAGGTGGTTGTGAAGGCAATGAACAACAAGGAAAACAAGAGCAACAGCGCAGATGAAACAATGCAACAAGAATGAAGAAGAGAGAAAAAAAACAGCTACAACAACAACAATAAGCATAAAAAGAGGAACATCAACAAGAAGAAGATTTTACTGAATAGAATGCAATCACTTATAAAGAAGACGAGGGGAGGAAAGGAGTCATTTTAAGACCGATAGGGAAAGGAGGGGAAGGTAAATCATGAGAGAGAGAGAGAGAGAGAGAGAGAGAGAGAGAGAGAGAGAGAGAGAGAGAGAGAGAGAGAGAGAGAGAGAGAGAGAAGGGGGACGCTCACCTAAATCAGAGAGGAATGCAAAAGAAGAAGAGGAGGAGGAGGAGGAGGAAGAGAAGTGAATAAAGGGGAGGAACAAGGGAGAGTTTGAGGGGAGGAGAAACAATACCAGAGAGAGAGAGAGAGAGAGAGAGAGAGAGAGAGAGAGAGAGAGAGAGAGCGTCTTCTTCGTGTTGGTTACGCTAAAGTTTGATTGTCAGTCGATTAAATGTGTAATTAAGGAGTTCGGATAAGTTTGCAGTCTCTCTCTCTCTCTCTCTCTCGGATCTCACATTAACGAACAAAATGTCGGAGTGAATGTCTGGTCGGATTTTGCTCTTTTGCTTTGTTGAATTGTTTAGGGAAGCGAGGGTGTTTTTTCTTTATTTTCTCTTTTTATTTATTTTTATTTTATCATTGTCTAAGTCTCCTCTTCGTTGCTTTCTCTTCCGTGTCTCTTCTCCTTTCTCCCTTTTTTTTTTTTGTCTTGTTTGTTATTATTTTTATCTTATTTTTTTCTGATGTTTTATCGCTTTCTCGTTATCTTTTGTCTTTCTTTTTTATGTCATTGAATTAAAGTTCTTCACGCGGTCATTGTTATTTTTTTTCACTTCTTTTTGGTGTTGTCAAGTTTTTTCTTTTCTTTTTTTTTCTTTTTGTCGTTGAATCAAAGGTCTTCACTCGGTCATTTTTTTTTTTTTACTTGCTTGTTGTAATGGCACTGTTTTTTCTTCTTTTTATTGCCTCTCTTATTCCCTGAACGAGCATAATAAGTGTGTGTGTGTGTGTGTGTGTGTGTGTGTGTGTGTGTGTGTGTGTGTGTGTGTGTGTGTGTGTTGAATCTTACCATTTTCTGATGCGTCAAAGAAACATTTTTACTATTTTCTCTTTGCTTAAGATAAAAAGAAAACACTAATATTTTATCCACTGTATTTATTTTTTATTTATTTATTATTCTTTTATATAGAGTCTGTTTTTTGTGTAACATTTGTATTATTTTATTAAACAGACTATGATGGGTTTTTTTTTATAGACCGTTTGTATAAAATTTATGATATGTCGAGTGAGTCAACAGAGTGCACACACACACACACACACACACACACACACACACACACACACACACACACACACACACACACACACACACACACACACACACACACACACACAGACCAGAAACTACACTCAACAAGAAAAAAAAATTGCCGAACCTCTAAAAGAAATTAAACGGAAGGAGAAAACATTAAGTGGCGCATCGTAAATCATAAAGGAAGACTCGTAAATCAGAGAGAGAGAGAGAGAGAGAGAGAGAGAGAGAGAGAGAGAGAGAGAGAGAGAGAGAGAGAGAGAGAGAATAATGTCTACCGAGTTAAAAATGATGACTTGAATAAATCCTCAGATGCTAAATTTGGAAATAATAAGCTGAAAAAAGACGCTGCATACATGAATACATTAGAGAGAGAGAGAGAGAGAGAGAGAGAGAGAGAGAGAGAGAGAGAGAGAGAGAGAGAGAGAGAGAGAGAGAGAATCGTCAGTTTTATCAGCAATGAACATCGGCAATTAACTGAAAGATTTTAACACACACACACACACACACACACACACACACACACACACACACACACACACACACACACACACACACACACACGAAGTACTCAGCGTCCATTAATTAAACGGGAACAAACAGCTGTGTGATATTGTTACTGTGTTTACAATTGTATCACACACACACACACACACACACACACACACACACACACACACACACACACACTTTACATTCTTCCCTCAATTACTTTCATCCTTACCTCATTTTCTTGTATTATTTTTTTGATCCACACAATTTTTTACCTCCTCCTCAATAACCCTTTGACTACTCCTCTTCAATCACTCTCCTCTCACCCTTCCTCTTCTTCCTCCTCCTCCTCCTCCTCCTCCTCCTCCTCCTCTTCACCATAACCCTTTCCTCTCCCTCCTTTGACCACTTATATATTTAATTTCCTCCGCCTCTTGTCATAAATATTGTGTTGTTGCCGGAGTAGGGAATTACATCTCATAAATTTCCATATTTCTCAGTATTTTACTACCACCAGTATGTGTGTGTGTGTGTGTGTGTGTGTGTGTGTGTGTGTGTGTGTGTGTGTGTGTGTGTGATCCATAATATGTCTGTCAATACTACCACCACCACCACTGCTTGCTCGGGTGTGTGTGTGTGTGTGTGTGTGTGTGTGTGTGTGTGTGTGTGTGTGTGTGTGTGTGTGTGTGACTCAGCGGGTTGCCAATCAATCTGTGTCCGTCTCTCTCTCTCTCTCTCTCTCTCTCTCTCTCTCTCTCTCTCTCTCTCTCTCTCTCTCTCTCTCTCTCTCTCCCTCCTCTCTTCTCTCTCCCTCCTCGTCCTCGTCCTCTCACACCTCCTGTCTCACTCCGTCGTCTCTCCTCTCACCTCTCTTGTCTCACTTCTCAACATTTCTCTTCCTTCTCTTTCCTCTCTCAATTCTCTTTCACTGCTCATTCATTCTCACTTTTCTCACTTCCTCTCTCACTTATCTCATTTATCTTTACTCTCGCTCCTCTTCCTCCTCCTCCTCCTCCTCCTCCTCCCTTTAACGCCTGTCTTTCCTCTCACTCCTCTTGTCTTATCTCTCAACATTCCTCCTTTTCTTCCTCTTCCTTCTCACTCATTCTTCTCATTCCTGAACTCTCCGCACCCTCTCTCTGTCTCCTCCAACACACACACACAGACACACACACACACAATCACACACTCCTCTTCCTCCTCCTCCTCCTCCTCGTCCCCCCTGGTAGAGTCGAGGCGCCCACACAATAGTTGCCAATTAGTTAGGAGTTGAGCCAGTCAGTCAGGATAAATGATTGTTATATGTCAGTGGATTTAGCGAGACACAGCCGTATTTGTTGGCGTGTTACGAGCAGATAAAGCCGTCAGCCGGGGGTGTTAATTGAAACTCTTCTTTATGATCCGTGGCCGAGGTGTCGCTTTTTGCCTGCGTTTTGTTTTGCGGGGAGGAGGGGGTGGGGGTGGGTGGGTGGAGGAGGGGGGAGTGGGAGAGGTAGGGGTGGTTTGTGTGTTTGTGTGTGTGTTTGTTTGGGGGAAAGGAATTGTAGTTGTTTGTGTTTGTTGATGGCGGAAAATGCGTGTGTGTGTGTGAGAGAGAGAGAGAGAGAGAGAGAGAGAGAGAGAGAGAGAGAGAGAGAGAGAGAGAGAGAGAGGTTGTTTGTGTGTTTGTTTGGGGGAAAGGAATTGTAGTTGTTTGTGTTTATTGATGGCGGAAAATTGTGTGTGTGTGTGTGTGTGTGTGTGTGTGTGTGTGTGTGTGTGTGTTCCTTATCCTAATCAAGCTTAATGAAACTCTACGACGATTATGATGCTTTTCCCTTCACATTATTTTTATCACCACCACCACCATCACCATCACCATCACCATCATCATCACCATTACTTCCATTAACATTACTATGAGTGAGATAATAGTTCCTCTTCACCCCTTAACCCTTACACTGCCACCCTCACTTCCCTCCCCCCCTTCCCCCCCTTAGCACACCTGCGGGTAATTGAGACAGGTAATGAGAGGCGGGAGAGATTTATGTCCACTCTTCACTACGCTCCTCCTTACATTACTCTCCTGCTTCCTGTGCCTCGGTACTAACGTGTGAAATTTCTCTCTCCCTCAGGTAAGGTTGCGGCGACGTCCCAGAAGGTGGAGGAGGAGGAGGAGGAGGAGGAGGAGGAGGAGGAGGAGGAGGAGGAAAACCATGGCCCATATCCGTCCGGTTCGTGCTTGAAGGTAAGGAAGGTAGCAGAGAGAGAGAGAGAGAGAGAGAGAGAGAGAGAGAGAGAGAGAGAGAGTGAGAGTGAGAGAGAGAGAGAACACACACACACACACACACACACACACACACACACACACACAGAGAGAGAGAGAGAGAGAGAGAGAGAGAGAGAGAGAGAGAGAGAGAGAGAGAGAGAGAGAGAGAGAGAGAGAGAGAGAGAGAGAGGTATGCATGCAATAATGAGGGTGTAACATATTTCACAAGTGCATCGCTCGCTTAATTTACACGCACCGCCGCTACAGGGTTCGGAGGGGGGCGGCGGGGGGGGGGGGGGGTAAGGGGGGGGCAAGGATGAAATTTACTCTCACGTTATTATTAGTTTGCGGCGTAACTCAATGTCGCGCGTGATCACGGAAATGGGCGGCGGGGAAAAGGGGGGGAAGGGGCGAAGGGGAGGAGGTGGAGAGGAAGAGGGAGAGAGTGGTAAGGGGGTGAGGTTGGTTGATTAGGATAAATGAGAGAGATGGGTGGGATAGGGGGGAGAGGAGAGGTGCAAAGGGGGGGGGGGAGTGGTATGCGGTGATGTTGGTTTGGATAGATTAGAGAGAGAGAGAGAGAGAGAGAGAGAGAGAGAGAGAGAGAGAGAGAGAGAGAGAGAGAGAGAGAGAGAGAGAGAGAGAGAAAACTGGATGAACAGACAGGGTAGGACAGGACAGGTTAGGATAAGAGGTGGATGGGAGGGTGTGGTGGTGAGATGGAGTGGAATGCTGTTGAGGTGGTGGTGAGGAAGGGTGGAGAGTAGGTGGAGGATAGGTGGGTGAGCTAGCTAGGTGGGTTAGAATGAATTAGGTGGTAGAGACTAGGTAAATAAATAGGTGGGTATTTTGGTGCTGATTTACATGGGTGATGGGTAAATGTGTAGGTGGGTAGGTAGTGGGTGATATGTAGGGGAGGTGGGTGAGCTAGGTGGGTTTTGGGACAGGTGGGGGTTAACAGAAGGAATTGAGATAGTACATGGTAGGTAGGTAGGCAGTTGGTGTGGGTAGTGGGTGAATAGGGTGGGCGGGCTGGTTATATATAGCAGAGGGATTTATGTCTGGCCCTGCAAATTGTACCCCGCTCTGATCTAGTACACGAGGGAGGGGAGAGAAGGGTGTAGGGTTGACGTTCAGCTGTTCCCCGCTTACTGTTCTTTCTTTCCTCGTCACGGTTAGCTGGAGACGAGTTTCTGGGTGTTTTTTAAAGTTCCTGATTTAGAGAAGGGTTAGTATATAGGGAGTTGGTGTGTTGGGTTGATGCTCAGCTGTTCCTCGCTTACTGATCTTTCTTTCCTCGTCACGGTTAGCTGGAGACGAGTTTCTGGGTGTTTTTTAAAGTTCCTGATTTAGAGAAGGGTTAGTATATAGGGAGTTGGTGTGTCGGGTTGACGCTCAGCTGTTTTTTGCTTTAGTGTTTTTCCATCGTCGCGGTCAGCTGGAGTTTCTGGGGGTCTCAAAATGTCTGGTTTCCTTTTTTATTTTGTTAATTATGTGTTTATTTTTATTCTATTTATCTGCTTATTTGGTTGCTCTTCTCCTTCTCCTCGTCCTCCTCCTCGTCCTCCTCCTCCTCCTCCTCCTCCTCCTCCTCCTCCTACCACTACCTCTTGAAATACAATGTAGCAAGAATGGAGATAAATGAACGAGTAGGTACTGAAAATGGAAGAGAAAGAGGAGGAAAGAGGAAAGTATGAGAGATAGAGGAAGAGGAGTAAGCGGGAAAATAATTATTGGTTGTTTGTGAGAATGGGAGAGGGGAGGGGGAGAGAAGGGGGAGAGAAGGGGGAGGAGGAGGAGGAGAAGGAGAAGGAGGAGGAGGTATGAAAGCAACCCAAGCAGATAACAATATATTAAAGAAAAAAATAACTTGTTGAACACACAATTAACAAAAGAAAAGAGGAAACCAGACATTTCGAGACCCCCAGAAACTCCAGCTGACCGTGACGGACGAGGAGGAGGAGTGAATAATGGGCAGCACATGACGAGCGAGTAAATAAGGACGGACAGTGGTGATTATCAGTGCCCGGGACGCTTAATCCTTATCACGCGGTCGGTGGAGGCGTGTGTGTGTGAAGGAGGTGAGGGGTGGGTGGTTGTGTGTGGGGGGTGAAGGGAGGGTAGAGGGGTAGTGAAAGAGGGTGTTTGTGGGTGAGGAGGAGTGACTGGAGGTATGGGTGCTGAAGGGGTAGGTGCATGGAGGGTGTAAATTGGAGGGATGAAGTTGGAAAGAGTTCAGTGAAGAGGAGGAGGAGGAGGAGAAGAACAAGAAGTACAAGTTTGGATTACAGAGGAAGAAAATGAATCGTGGGAGAACAAACAAAAAACAACAACTAGAACAAGAAGAACACGAGCAGGATGATGATAATGATGGAGAAGAGAATAAGAATAAGAGGAAATAAGTACAACACTGGCGGTTCAGGTTTGGATAGCGTAGCGCACACACACACACACACACACACACACACACACACACACACACATTATTATGGGGCAAATAATGTGGAGGAGGAGAAGGAGGAGGAAGAAGGGGCAATTTGCGGGTGAGAGACTGTGTTAATGTAATTTTGCGGTGGAAGGGGAAAGAATCGTTATCAGAAGACCAGGGGAGAGAGGGCAATAGCAGGGTTGAAGAGGAGGAGGAGGAGGAGGTAGGGGAGTGGAAAAGGAGGGGAATGGGAAAACGAGGGAGGGAAAGACATGGCAGGGTTAGAGAGAAGTGACAGGATTGGAGGAAAGAGAGAAGGAATCGAGTATAGGGAAGGAAGAGAGAGAGAGAGAGAGAGAGAGAGAGAGAGAGAGAGAGAGAGAGAGAGAGAGAGAGAGAGGAAGGAAATAGGAGAGAAAGACAGAAGTACAAGATTATAGAGAAAGGTTCCGGAAAAGAAAGAGGAAAGGAAAGGAAAGGGAATTGGAGAACGAGGGAGAGAAAGACACTGCAAGATTAGAGAGAGAAGGAGAATTGGTGGGAATGGAAGAAGCAGAAGCAGAAGAGAAAGAATCAAAAAAAGGGGAAGGAAGGAACGGAGGATAGGAGAGGAGAAAATAATATTGAGTAAAGGAGAAAGAAAGGAAATGAGAGAGAGAGAGAGAGAGAGAGAGAGAGAGAGAGAGAGAGAGAGAGAGAGAGAGAGAGAGAGAGAGAGAGAGAGAAGAACCTAAAAAAAGATAACGAAGGAAAGGAACGAAGGATAGGAGAAAGAAGAAGCGAGCATTGCAGACGAGAGGCGGGCATGGCAGGGCAGGGCAAGGAGGTGTCGGGCCCGGAATGCTAATAAGTCAGGGAGCAAAAAGCGTCGGCGTGATGAGGTCTTCGAGTGGCGGGGTAATGCAAGGGGTTGGCCTCGTAATGATAGCGAGCCGCGCCGAAGAAAGCGATCGCTGCGTTCAATGTGATGGCGTGCAAACTTTTTACACGCCCGGAATAGCTCGAGTTTATTGTTCCCTTCCCTCCTCTACCTTACCTCGCCTTGTGTACCTGAGTTTGACTTGGCTTGACTCGCTATCCCTTCGCACTTACTGACCTACCTTTACTTCCTTTTCATCTTGCCTTACCTTAATTTACCTTCTCTTACCTCGCCCTATGTGCCTGAGCTTGACTTGGCTTGACTCACTATCCCTTCCCACTTACTGACCTTCCTTTACTTTCTTTTCATCTTGCCTTACCTTAATTTACCTTCTCTCACCTCGCCCTATGTGTCTGGGCTTGACTTGGCTTGACTCACTATCCCTTCGCACTTACTGACCTTACCTTTCCTTTCCCACCCTCTTTCATTATTCCCTTTTCTTTTCCAGTCTTTTTC
>NC_066511.1:13950944-13975944 GCF_024679095.1 Eriocheir sinensis
CACCATATGCTCTTGCAGCTGAGAGAGAGAGAGAGAGAGAGAGAGAGAGAGAGAGAGAGAGAGAGAGAGAGAGAGAGAGAGAGAGATACAAAAATAACGAAAGCTTCGGAAAAAAACTGGAAAAATACGAGCAAAAATAGCAAGAGAGAGAGATAGAGACAGAAAGCGAAGTTATTATTAAAAAAGTGCAGATGAAAAATGTTCGAGTGGAAATATATATATATATACCTACACGCGTTCAGGTATACCAATAGAATTTTCTTGTTTTTTTAATTTATCATACCAGAGATCGAGAACATAGAGACAGACAGGCAGACAGACTAACAAAAAGACGAAGGCGATGAAAAACAAAACAAAACATTAAAACACGGTGCAAGGAAACACTAGAAAATACACTGGATCGTCACGACAAGAAAGAAAAAAAAAAGTTTGAGATAAAGAAAAATAAAAAGAATTGCCACGCAAGATACAAACGAATAAAGAATTGCGAAAAAGCGTCAGTAAATTGGAAACAGGAGGAGGAGGAGGACCAGCGTGTGTGTGTTGTTGAGAAACCTGGAGACGAAGAAATTTTTGATGCATTGAAGTAAAAACAACTTACTGAGAGAGAGAGAGAGAGAGAGAGAGAGAGAGAGAGAGAGAGAGAGAGAGAGAGAGAGAGAGAGAGAGAGAGAGAAGCTTTACGACTTATTTTGACTTTCGTACTCTAGAGGCGACGTCATGTACGTTTGTGTGTGTGTGTGTGTGTGTGTGTGTGTGTGTGTGAGAGAGAGAGAGAGAGAGAGAGAGAGAGAGAGAGAGAGAGAGAGAGAGACGGTCATTGACTCTTCCCTACATGACGGTGAGTTGGGGTCGCGTGGGACGTGTGTGTGTGTGTGTGTGTGTGTGTGTGTGTGTCAGGCTGTGGGGCGGTCCATGTATATTTATACCTAGAGATGCCCGAAAGAGAGAGAGAGAGAGAGAGAGAGAGAGAGAGAGAGAGAGAGAGAGAGAGAGAGAGAGAGAGAGAGAGAGAGAGACCTCCCACAGCACTCGTTTAAGACTTGCTGGAGACGGGAAAGGTATGGTAATGAGGGAGCGAGGGAAGGTAGGAGGAAAGGTAACAAACAAACAAAGGAAAGAAGAAAAAGAGTTAAAGGAAGGGAAGGAGAAAGAAAAGTGGGAAAAAGGAGGAAAATATCAATCACCAAGAAGAAAGAAAAGAAGAAGGAAAGAAAGGAAAGGAAGAGGAAAGGTATCAAACAAACAAACAAACAAAGTAAAAGGAGATGAAAGAGGTAAAGGAAGGGAAGGAGAAGAGAGAAAAAGAGGAGTAGGAAAATATATAAAAGATCAAGAATGAGAAAAAAAGAAAGTAGAAGGATGAGAGGAAGAAAGTGAGAGAAAAAAAGGAAAGAAGAGAGAAATTGAGGAAAAAATCAAACTTAGAATAAAATAAAAGGAGGAGTTAGAAGGAAGAGAAGAAGATAGAGAAAAAAGGAGAAAGAAGAGGAAGAAAAATATCAAACACTAATAATAAAAGAAAAGAAAGAGGTAGAAGGAAGAAAAAGAAATCAAGGAAGAAAAAAAAGAAGGAAAGGAAGGAAGGCAGGCAGAGGGTGGCAGGGTGTGAATGAAGGGAGACAAAAAAACAGGGGAATGGAGGAAGAAAAAGGGGAGGAAAAAAGGGAGGGAAGGAAGAGACGTGTGAGAGGGAGAGGAGAGGAGGGAGAGTTAAGTAGTTAAAAGGAGAGGAAGAGGGAGGGCGGAGGGGAGAGGGAGGGAGGAGAGAGGAAAGGGGTGGGGGAGGGGGAAGGGGGGGAAACCCTGCACGTGTCCCCTGCCAAGTCTCATTACTACCGCCAGGAGAGAGAGAGAGAGAGAGAGAGAGAGAGAGAGAGAGAGAGAGAGAGGCAATAATACTTACATCAACGTTTTTTTTTTTTTTGTATAATATTTACTTAACATGTATGTGTGTGTGTGTGTGTGTGTGTGTGTGTCATGTAAGCGTGTACGTATTTAAACACTCCCTGCCTGACCTCTCTCTCTAACTTAGTCCTCCTCCTCCTCCTCCTCCTCCTCCTCCACCTCCTCACTTATCACTTCCTCTTTACTTCCTCTCAACCTCTCACTTAAGAAGAGGTGTCGAGTAAACATAAGCACTTGCATCCCTCTTCTTCCTCTTCCTCCTCCTCGTTAATCAGGAAGAAGTCGCAGGTTGGAGAGTTGAGATGAGAATGTGCAAGAAGGGAGAAGGTCTGGTTAGGCTTAATGTCGGAAATTGGAGGTAAAGGCCTATGTGAAGAGGAGGAGGAGGAGGAGAGGTAATAATCAGGGAATTAAGTGCTCGAGGGTTACATACTACTGAGTCTCTCTCTCTCTCTCTCTCTCTCTCTCTCTCGCATCTCTTGACATAACAAATTAGAGAAGACAACCAATCGTGTATCCTCTTCTTCCTCCTCCTCCTCCTCCTCCTCCTCCTCCTCTTCTTCGTTTTCTGCCTCTTGGTTCCAATCCTCTTACCTTCCCTTCCCTTCCCTTCTTGCCAATCTTCTCTTTACTTCGCTTCACTTCCTCCCTCCTCCCATACTCTCTCTCTCTCTCTCTCTCTCTCTCTCTCGTTGTTGCTCTTGGTTCAGACGATCTCTTTGTATTTCTTTTCCCTCCTCCTCCTCCTCCTCCTCCACTCACCCTCGGGAACACTTGCACATCACCAAGTCTCTTTTATCTTCGGCAGCGGAACACCACCACCACCACCACCATCACCACCACCTTCACTTTCTTTCTTTCTTTCTTTCTTTCTGTCCTTTCTTCCTTTATTATTTTCTTCTTCCTATTTTTGGAGGCGTCTTTTCTTTGTGTCTATCTTCCCTCTTTTTTATTTTTTTTCTATCTTTGTTTATTTCTTTACTTCTTCCTTCCTTCTTTTCTCCCATTTCCCATGATTCCCATTTTCTTCCTCTTCTTTTTATATTTTATTTCTTCTCTTCCTCTTCTTAGTTTTCTTCTTTATGCCGTATTTCCTTCTTTCTTTTTTCCCTCCTTCCTTCCTTCCTTCTTTTCTCTTTCTTCCTCACTCGCGGGGATGTTTATTGTTGGTCTTGTTGTTTGTTTGTTCTTTCTCTCCTCTCCACGGGGTATTTTCAGGACAAGGAGGGGGAGGAGGAGGAGGAGGAGGAGGAGGTGGTGGCGGAGAGGAGGGAGAGGGTTCAACAAGGCAAGAGAGAGAGAGAGAGAGAGAGAGAGAGAGAGAGAGAGAGAGAGAGAGAGAGAGAGAGAGAGAGAGAATCATCATTAATATTCTACTAATGCTTTTAAAAGAAGACACAACTATGTATATATTTTTTCATAGTAATTACCTCGCGGCGTTGATATACGACATTTTTACAATTAATGAATGACAAACGTATTTTATCGTTAATAGCTACAACGAATTAAAACGCGGATACAATTACGTTAGTGCTACAAGGCTTACATTGATGGAAAAGGAGAGTGGAAGAAGAGGAGGAGGTGAATGGAGGAAGGAAGGGAGGGAAACTGAGGAGGGGGAGAAGAATGATGAGAGGAAGGGTGGAGGAAAAAGGTGGTAGTGAAAGAAGGAGAGGACAGAGATGATGAAGGTGAGAAAGAGAGTGAAAGGAAGGAAAGGAGAGGAGGTAGCAATGGAGGAAAGGAATGGAGAGGAAGGAAGATGAGGAAGGAATAAATGAGAGAGAGAGAGAGAGAGAGAGAGAGAGAGAGAGAGAGAGAGAGAGAGAGAGAGAGAGAGAGAGAGAGGGGGAAAGCGTCATGGTGAAGGAATAAAAAAAAAGAAGGGAGGAGGGAGGGAGTGATAATGAATGAGGGAGGTAAAGGTGGAGTAAAAAAAGTGGAGGTGATGATAGAAGAGGTGTGATGATGATGGAGGAAGGGAGGGGAGGAGAGAGGGTAGAAGAGGAGTGAAAGAGATGGAGGGGGAGAGAAGGGAGGAAGAGTAAGAGGTGTGATGGTGATGGAGGAGGTAAAAGAGAGAGGGAGAGAGAAAGATGGTGGTGGTGGTGGTGGAGGTGGTGAAGGGAATGGAGTGATGGTGTTTTTATGGGTGTCTGAGAGGAGTGGTAGTGGTGGTGGTGGCGGTGGTGTTGGGCGTCACCACCATCTGTAGAAGGAGGAGGAGGAGAGGAAGGAGAAGGACGAGGAGATGGTAATGATAATGGGAAGGAGTTTAAAAGAAAAATATTGAGAGAGAGAGAGAGAGAGAGAGAGAGAGAGAGAGAGAGAGAGAGAGAATATGTACATCAAACAATTTTGGAGTCAACCTCTGAAAATAAAATCTCGCTACACACTCCGGCTCTCGGCAAAACTAACAGATACTGAGCAGCTTAAGCCGAAAAGTCGGGTGTAATACCTCTCACGCTTCCCCGCTAATGATGATAATAATAATAATAATAATAATGATAGTGGTAATGATCATAAAGATAGTAATAGTTGTTGTAATCGCATTTTTCTCCATTTTTTCCTTCCTCTTCCTTTCTTATGAATAGCTGTTCTTGTTCATTCTCTCTCTCTCTCTCTCTCTCTCGTATAATCATCCCGCTTCTTCCTTCGCTCCCAACCTACCCCCTACTCCTACCCCTTCCTCCTCCTCCTCCTCCTCCCTGTTCATATTCCTTTTTTATATTCTCAGTGGAAGCTTCATTTTTAATCCCTCTGTTAAGTAAGTGATAATGAAGCCTCCGTTTTAAGCCTCGCCCTTGTGCTGAGCCGTGCGCCCAGTCACCCCAGCTCACCTCACCTCAGCTCACCTTTACCTTTACCTGCCTCTAATTAAGCCCCGCCCAGAACTTTACGTGTACCTGGCGCTCGTTTGTTGTAATACCTGTCAGCGTGTTTGTCCTGTCGCTGCTGGTACTATTGCTACTACTACTACTACTACTACTACTACTACTACTACTACTACTACTACTACTACTACTCTCTCTCTCTCTCTCTCTCTCCCCCCCCAAGGTCAAGATGGGATAAGAAGAGGAAGGGAAACGGATTAAGTGAAGGAAAGAAGGGAAGGAAGTGGAGCAGGAGGAGGAGGAGGAGGAGGAGGGACGTATTTAAGAGAGGAAAAGGAAGGGGATAAGAGAGATAGAGTGAGTGTGTGTGTGTGTGTGTGTGTGTGTGTGTGTGTGTGTGTGCTCCCCAACTCACGTCACGCCCCACTAATTCCATCCTCCTCTCCCCTTCCCCCTTTTCTTACTCCTCCCCTGCGGCTGTCTGTCTGTCTGTCTGTGTCTGTCTGCCTGTCTGTCTGGTGCTCGCGGGGGAATCATGAACATAAAGTCGGGCTCGTAAAGCGTCGCAATTGCCTTCATTACGTCAATATATTGTAACGAGCCTATTAGTCGGCGGGAGAAGGGTGGATTGATAGCCGGATGTCCGCTCGACCCCTCCTAACCTCCCCCATTTCTCCTCTCCTCCCCCCCGCTCTCTCTAGCTGTCTGTGTGTGTGTGTGTGTGTGTGTGTGTGTGTGTGTGTGTGTGTGTGTGTGTTTCATCTCTTCTCCCTTCTCCTCTCCACTTCTACGTTTCCACTTTGTCATTTATCTGCCTCTTTTCCTTCTCTTTCTCCGCCTCTACCTTCCTTGTTTATTGTCTTCCTTTATTCCCCTTTCCTTCTCCTTTTCGTCTTCCTTCTCCTCCTTTCCCTCTTCGTCGTCCTCCTACTTCTCCTCGTTCTTCTCTTCCTCCTTTCTTCTTTACTTCACTTTCGCTGTTTTTCCTTCATGTATTCCTTCTCCTTTCTATTTTATGTCCATCTTCTTTCTCGTCTTCATTTCCCTCCTGCTCTTATTGCTCCCCGCTCGCTGTCATCAAGTTTCCTTGCTTCTGCTCTTCTTCCTTCCTCTCCCTCTCATCCTCCTCCCTCCTCCTCCTTCCTTTCCTTCTTCCTCTCGTCTTTTCATAAACCATTTTCCTTGTTTTCATTCCTCCTCCTCCTCCTCCTCCTCCTACTACTACTACTACTACTACTACTACCACTCGTCTCTCTTCGTCTGTCTGTTTATTCTCGCTCTCTATCCATCTCCTTAACCTTCCCCCTACACACACACACGCACACACACGCACGCACGGTAATTACCCCACTAGTCGTTATTAGTCCGGCTCAAAATTAGCAATATAGACTGTTACTCGGTTATTAGCTCCCGTGTTATTTGTGTGCGCGATTCATCCGATAATAACTCACTAATATATTGAACTAATGAGTAAATTGTTACCGACGGGCTGCCTATCAATTTGACTATTTAATTAGCTGTGTCGGAATTCACTGAACCGGGCGGAGGGCTGACGGCGGATTTTTTTTATTTTTTTTTATTTATTTGTTTGGGTATTGGTGTGTGTGTGTGTGTGTGTGTGTGTGTGTGTGTGTGTGTGTGTGTGTGTGTGTGTGTCATTATTATCATCATTGCCAACAACACACAGTCAGTCAGGCGTGATTGAGTGAGTGATTGATTGGTGTGTGTGTGTGTGTGTGTGTGTGTGTGTGTGTGTGTGTGTGTGGATGAAAAACAAGGAGATAAAACAAAAGAGACACAAGGATGATCCATATGAAAAACAAGAACAGAAGTAAAGGAGGCAATGGCTGAAAAGACGAAAAAAAAAAAAGAATAACGAAAAGAAAAGAATGATGAAAATAAAACGTTGGAGGAGGAAAATAAAATACAGAAAAAAAGAAAAGTTACAGGAAAGAAAAAAAATAAAAGTCGACGATTGAGAAGGAAAAGAATAAGAAAGAGGAGCGAGCAACTGAAGGGACCAAGAGGAAGAGGAAGAGGGACAGCATCAATCTTCTGAAGTGGGTCGTGTCCGTCTTGCAGGAATCTTAACCCCTGCCCCCCTCACCCCCCTATCGGCCTCCCCTCCCGCTCACTCTACCCCCTCCTTACGCCCCATCATCCTTCCTCTACCCTCCTCCTCCTCCTCCTTTCCCACTACCTGTTTCTCCTCCTCCTCTTCCTCTCGTCACCTACAGCCACTCTTCCTCCTCCTCCTCCTCCTCCTCTTCCTCCTCCTCTTAAGTTAAACAATTTATTTACGCTCCGTCTTGAGTTGTACCCTTTTCCCTCCTCCTCCTTTTCCCTCCTCTTCCTCCTCCTCCGAGTAAGCAACCTTTAAACTCTCACCTGACTTGTTTGTGTCTTTAATTTAATTCTCTCTCTCTCTCTCTCTCTCTCTCTCTCTCTCTCTCTCTCTCTATCTCTCACACACTCACACACACACAAACACACACACACACACACACACACACACACACACCCTTACCTGTCCTTTGTTACCGCCACAGGTAGTAAATTACACACACACACACACACACACACACACACACACACACACACACACATACACACAGTGAAAACCTAAATCTATGTCTTCACTCACTTTCTCTTTTATCTCTCACTCCCTGCCTCCTATACCTCCTCCTCCTCCTCCTCTTCCTCCCCCTCCTCTTCCTCTTCCGCTCCCTGTTTGTCAGTGTAAGTAATGGGTTCGGAAGTTAGTAAGATTCATGCAGTAATTTATCGCTTGAGTCGGCCCATCCATAACTTGCAGTGTTGTGTATAGTGTTACTGGCGTGTGTTTGTGTGTGTGTGTGTGTGTGTGTGTGTGTGTGTGTGTGCGCGCTATCTCCCCTCAGCCATCCATAACAATTGCTTTTTGGAGGGGGAGTTTGTTTTCCCTCGTTTTTATTTTATTTTATTTTTATTTTTTTATCTTTACTTCCATTTGCACTGACAGCTACCACGCATCACTGTTTCCTCCTCTTCCTTCTCTTCTTCCTCTTCTTCCTCCTCCCCCTTCTTCTTCCTCTTTCCCTCCTCCTCCTCCTCCTCCTCCCATAATCTCGTTACGAAGAAATATTCCCTAAATCTATACATTCCTTTCCCTTACTCCGTTATTTGTTGCCCTTCTCCTTCTCCTCTTTCCTCCTCTTCCTCCTCCTCCTCCTCCTCCTCTCAACTTTCCCCTTCCCGCCTGTCTGATTCTCTCGGTTGTAATCATAAATCCGCCGTTCTCCTCCCCTGCTCGTTCCTCTTCGGCGCGCTGCATGGAACGGCCGCCGCCACCACCACCACAGCCATCACCACCACCGCCGCCGCCGCCGCCCTCACCACCGTCGCCCCCGCTTGACTCCATTCCTCTTGTTTCCTCTTCGTCTTTTTTCTTGTTCCACCATTTTTTCTTTTTTTTTCTTTCACTTCTTGCTTTCTGTTGTGTCGTGATTCCATTTTTGGGGTTATTCTCTTTCTCTTTGTTATTCTTCATCCATTTTTTTTTTTTTTCTGCCAGACTAACTTTATATTTCCTGCTTTATTTTTCATCTTGTTTTTCATTTTTTTCGACTACTACTACTACCTATTTCCTCGTTTTCTTATATTTTCTTTAACTTTTTATTCCACTGTTTTCTCTTTCCCAATTTTTCTTTCTTTCCTTCACTTATTTTCTCACTTTTTCTTGGTTTTCTTTTATTTCCCTACTTCTCCTCCTCTACCACCATAACAACAACAACAACAACAACAACGACAATACTGAGCTCACCTGTCGGGAGCCACAATGCACAGGTGTGAACGCTCTTTCGTGGCTGTGGTGGTCGTGGTGAGGCAGCCCGACAGGTGGCAGCACCCTCCCCCCCCCTGCCCCCGCTGTGTGTGTGGAGGGTGTCGCCGCCCCCCCGGTGTGGCCAAGGGGGGGCGTCCATTCCCCCGGCGTGTCGTCACCGCTGGGGGCCACTGACTGTCAGGCCGGATGATTCGCCACGTGGTTACCTTCTGGTGATGAGTGACAGGGGCGTGTGGCAGGGGAGATGGGAGGCTGGGGAGGAGATTTTAGCGGGGCATGGTAAGGAATTGGGGGGAGTTTTGGGGGTTAAGATAGGCTGGGCGAGTAATGGGAAGAAATTTTCGGAAGTTAATTAAACGAGTCGAGGGGCATTAAAAGGATATTTTGGAATGTAGCAGAATTTTGGGTTGAGATGGACTGGGGTGGGTCATGTTTAGGAAATGAAAAGGTCGTAAGGAGGAGGGTGGGGGGGGGTGGGGGGGGGCATGGAGAGGAATTTTATTAGGGAGGTTGGGCGGTTGAAACGAGGGAAGGATTAAAGAGAGTGAAGAGGGAAGAAGAGAACGAAGAGATAAGAATAGCAAAGATAGAATGAGATCGAAAAATATGATATGAAAGCGAGGAACAGAAAAAGTGGACAGCAGAGAAGTGCAATCGGTAAGATCAGGAAGGGGGACGTGATTTTAATAGCGGAGTAACAGAGTGACACAACATCATCAGTATTTGAATCACCTCCCGCGCGGCGATCTGATAAAAGGACTACTACTACTACTACTACTACTACTACTACTACTACTACTACTACTACTACTACTACTACTACTACTCCTACTACTTTTTATTCCACTGTTTTCTCTTTCCCAATTTTTCTTTCATTCCTTCACTTATTTTCTCACTTTTTCTTGGTTTTCTTTTATTTCCCTACTTCTTTATTCCCTCCTCCCCCTCCTCTACCACCATAACAACAACAACAACAACAACAACAAAAACAACACTGAGCTCACCGGTCGGGAGCCACAATGCACAGGTGATTTTAATAGCGGAGTAACAGAGTGACACAACATCATCAGTATTTGAATCACCTCCCGCGCGGCGATCTGATAAGAGGACTGATTTGAAATTCTGATCGCGGACGGACGGATACAAACGCCCCGAGACCGAGCGTTAAGTGACGGATATATCCCGCGAGACTTTTTTTAACAGTGAAGGGAGCAGCTCAAGGGCCAAAAGAACTGTAAACAAACGAGTCCGCTAAGCACAACACTCCCGATCAATAGCTGTGAAGATGAAGCGAACAGGAAGAAGAGATGAACCGCCGTACCATATATCTCCCTCAAAACCTTCCTCTTCCTCTTCCCTTAAACAGTGTCCCCTTGCTGCTGGTGGAAGGTAAAGAAAGGAGAATACGGTGAACAGGAAAGTGTGATAAAGAGGCCACAGGGAATGACGGTAAAGGTGTTGACGGGAGCGATGTAGATGTTGAAGGGAATGATCTTACAGATGATGCAGGTGGTCAGTCAGTCAGTCAGTCACAAAGTTAACCAGTCAGCCAGATAGTCAGCTAGTCAGTCAGTCAGTCATGTAGTCGACGAGTGAATAATGAAGTAAAACAGATAAAAAGATGAATAGATAGGCAAATAACACACACACACACACACACACACACACACACACACACACACACACACACACACACACACACACACACACACACATATATACCAAGAATAACCTCAGCCCTCCCAAGGAACACGGAGCAGTCATTCCTTATCTGCTTAAGGGGGATTTTGGAAGCAGAAGCCCCCAGGCGAACAGAACAAAGACCGAGTGAGCTGCTGATAACCTGCTTACTGATGCCCCGACCTACCTGCTGACTGACTGACTGACTGACTGACTGACTGACTGATTGATAGATTGACTTAGTGACTGACTGATTGATAGATTAAATGATAAGTTGACTGGCTGGTTGATCGACTGACTGACTGACTGATATAATGAGTTGTCTGACTGACTGACTGCTATACCGGTACCTTAGATAGATAAATAGCTTATAGTAAAGATAATATATATATATATATATATATATATATATATATATATATATATATATATATATATATATATATATATAAGAACTTAGTCATGTGTAAATAGAAATTAAAAAAAAAATGCTATTCTGGGCTGGTGTGTGTGTGTGTGTGTGTGTGTGTGTGTGTGTGTGTGTGTGTGTGTGTTGCCTGCCCGCCCGCCTGTGAACTGCACCATGAAAAAGAATGCAAAAGGTTTGTGTGTGTACGAGGATGGGAGGGAGGGAGGGAGGGGTGCCGCTGTCTGCCTGCCTGTCCGTCTGTCTGTCAGTGTGTATCTTCCCCGTCCCTTCCCCGTTACTCGTCTGTTTTAGTTCTGCCAAAAATTTGCGATGCGTGAGGGCGAGGAGGAGGAGGAGGAGGAAGAGAGCCAGTATGTCTGTGTGAGGGGAAGAGGAGTATCCATGGGAGTATCAGGTAGTGTGGGGGAGAGAGATGGAGAGAGGGAGGGAGGGAGAGAGAGGTCCTTTGGGAGAGTGATTCAAGAGAGGAAATTTACGCTCTCTCTCTCTCTCTCTCTCTCTCTCTCTCTCTCTCTCTCTCTCCCTTTTTCTTCTTTCTCTCACCTCATTTTTTTTCTCCTGTTCCTCCCCTCTCTTTCTTTTTCCTCTTGCCACTTCTCTCTTTCCTCTTTTCTCCTAGTTTTCCTTTCTCTCTCTCTCTCTCTCTCTCTCTCTCTCTCTCTCTCTCTCTCTCTCTCTCTCTCTCTCTCTCTCTCTCTCTCTCACTCTCTCTATGCTTTTTATTTTCACTTTCGTCTCGGAGTGAGGAAACATTTCACTCATTGTCCTTGAGAGAGAGAGAGAGAGAGAGAGAGAGAGATTGGATCGGGTATGCGTCCATGAATGTATGCATGGACAGAATATGTTTGGCAATCTCTCTCTCTCTCTCTCTCTCTCTCTCTCTCTCTCTCTCTCTCTCTCTCTCTCGCCAACTCGCTGGAAAGATTGGCAGGGGCGGGTCGGGGCAGGGGGGGCGGCGGGTCACGTCTCTGGCAAAATGGGAAGGGAGATTAATGGAAAGGGGACCAGAGAGAGAGAGAGAGAGAGAGAGAGAGAGAGAGACACACACACACACACACACACACACACACACACACACACACACACACACACACACACACACACACACACTCAAACTCACTTTTTCACTCCCTTTTCATGCCGGCCTGTGCTGCAAAATTGTCGCCATCCTATTACTGGAAGCTGCCCGACTCGTGTGTGGGTGAAAGAAAGCAGCGACGGTATACTGAGCGGGCGGGAGAGGAAAAGAAAAATGTGTTATGATTTTTACGCCGTGTGGTTGGTTATGGCGGCGGCGTGAGAGACTACAGAAAAGAGAGAAGGAAATTGGTGGTGGTAGTGCAGCGTGGCATTGCAAAAGAGAGAAATGGAGGGAGGGAAAGAGTTAGACAGGTTTACAGACATCATAAAGACTGACAAAAAAAAAAAAAAAAAAAAAAAACGAGAACTCAGAATTAGAAGAAAAAAAAACGAGAAATTAAAAATAAAATAAAAACATTGCAAGAGAGAGAGAGAGAGAGAGAGAGAGAGAGAGAGAGAGAGAGAGAGAGAGAGAGAGAGAGGTAAAGAGTTAGAGAGAGAGAGAAAGAGTTAGAGAGAGAAAAAGAGTTAGAAAGAGAAAAAGAGTTAGAAAGAGAAAAAGAATTAGAGAGAGAGAGAGAGAGAGAGAGAGAGAGAGAGAGAGAGAGAGAGAGAGAGAGAGAGAGAGAGAGAGAGAGAGAGAGAGAGAGAGAGATTTACACATATAAAGACTTACTAAAGAAAAATAACGAAAACTCAACTTTAAAAAAAAAAAAAAATGGAAAACAATCGAGATCTCAAAAAGTAAGATAAAAGCACAACGATGACTGTATGAAAATAAAACAATAGCTAATAAATAAATAGATAAGAGTTAATGTATATAATGAGAAGCATCGTTTGTTTTGCCTCTTCTTTCGCCTTTCTGTAGACTCACTGATAAACAAACAAAAGAAGTGATGTTTGATACTACTGCAAGAACCAACAGATTAATCCTCCCTCTAAAACTCTTCATATTTTCAAGTATTGGCACTTACTCACATTCACAAACAAAAATGAGGTGATGTTTGGTATGCTACAAGAACACATTTAAGTTATCTCCCTCTAAAACTCTTCATATTTTCAAGTACTGGCACTTAGTCACATTCACAAACAAAAATGAGGTGATGTTTGGTATACTACAAGAACACATTTAAGTTATCTCCCTCTAAAACTCTTCATATTTTCAAGTATTGGCACTTAGTCACATTCACAAACAAAAATGAGGTGATGTTTGGTATACTACAAGAACACATTTAAGTTGTCTCCCTCTAAAACTTTACCTATTTCCAAGCACTGACATTCTCCCACTCACTCGCTCACGGGTAAATACACAAAGACTAGGTGATGTTGGGTAATACGGGAACAAACAGATCAGTTCCTCCATCTCTAAAACTTCCAATTTTCAAGTACCAGAACAAAACTCGGAAAATAATAGTGCGACTCATATTCCAGGTCGCGGAGAGCGTAAAAAAAAAATATTATTCTAACCGGTTTTACTCGATGTATGAGTCACTGATATTTAAAGTAAAACAATATCTGATAAAATTATAATACAGAATAAAACAGAATTACTAACCATCGACACTAGCCAGCAGTAAAATAACACGACTCAAAAAAATAATAAAAGAAAGACGTGAACAAACACCCACTTTTGCTATTAACCGAGTAAAACCCTAGGATCATGTGACGCATAAGAGAGCATTAGTATCATAGATCCAGGGGTATTGTGGCACAGAATCGCCTTTAACAACAGCAACAGTAGTAGTAGTGGTGGTGGTGGTGGTGGTGGCTCGCTTACATACGTGTCCTGCAACCTGAATTGAACCGGTTGCGAAATCGCCGCCCGCCCCAACAACGATCTGATAGCGTATTAATTTGTAATGCTAATCGCGGACGAATACGAATGTGGCGGCGAGCGAATGTGTATCGAGGCGTTTATCCCCCCTGCCCCTAGCCAGCCTCCGCGGTAATGACGGCTATAAAAGTGAAGTGGACGAGCGGGAAAGTAATAGCGCCGAATACAAATTAGAGGGAGTTGTAATATCTCGCCGGAGCGTATGTTTTTTTTTATAGCGCCATTTATCTCCGACACTCAAATAATAATAGTAGTAATAATAATTTTAATAGTAATAATATGAAACGTGAGAGCATATCGAGTGAATACAAATTTGGGAGTTAGAATATATTATCGTCAGACCGTATGTGTTTGTTGAAGTATTTATCACACACACAACCTGCCAATAGTAGTAGTGACTGTAGTAGTAGTAGTAGTAGTAGTAATAGTATATAGTAGTAGTGGTGGTGGTTGTGAGTGTCAATCGAATCAATACAAATTAAAAGGAATTGCAAAGTGTCACGAACTCTAAAGTGTTTATTCAAGCGCTACCTCCCTTCCTCCTCCTCCTCCTCCTCCTCCTCCCTCCTTTCCTCTCTCCTCCTCTCGTAAACTCTCCAATTATAACAATACAAAAGTGAGGCGTGGGAGTAAACCGAGCGTAGAGAACTGAACGACATTAAAAGAGTTGGAGTGTGTGTTCAGTGTTCACGTGGGCGCCAGCAACCAACTCGCATGGAAAGACTCCCTCGTTTGGTGATTTTTTTTTTTTCATTTGCTTTTATTTATTTATTTTTTTGCGGGGGGGGGGGTACTTGCCTTTTTTTTTTACTCTTTCAAGATTGTAATGTTTATGTGCCTGCATGGATGTGGAGGTTGTGTGTGTGCGTGTGTGTGTGTGTGTGTGTGTGTGTGTGTGTGTGTGTGTGTGTGTGTGTTTGTGTTTCCAGGGTTCAAACACACACACACACACACACACACACACGCACACACACACACACACACGTACACTATACAACGTTGAATCATAATATGTTGTATATATGTATTATTGACGACACACACACACACACACACACACACACACACACACACACACACACACGCACACACTATACAACGTTGAATTATAATATGTTGTATATATGTATTATTGACGACACACACACACACACACACACACACACACACACACACACACACACACACACACACGCCATTGAACCGTTTGTTGTATTGACGCGAAAACATTGGCTTGATTGAATTGGGTTTTTTTTATATACTGTAATGATTGGAGGCTGAAAATGAGGTCATCTGGTTGTTTTTGTTTTTGTTGTTGTTGTTTGACGGCGCACTTGAATTAACTCCTGTCTGATGAAATTGTATGGATAAAAAGATAATTGTTAGGTTCCATGATATAATTAATTTGTTTGTTGGTTATTAATAATGAACTCCAGTCATGAGTGTAATATATTTTTGTTATTTATTAAGGATTCTATTGAAGAGTTGTGTGTGTAGGGGTAGTAGTAGTAGTAGTAGTAATAGTAATAGTAATAGTAATAGTAGTAATAAAAATAACTCAAGCAAGCACAAGAAGGGAAATGAAAGAAGAAAGAAGGAAGGAAGAAGAGGAAAGGGAAACAAAAAGGAAGAAAAGGAGGAGGAGGAGGAGGAGGAGGAGGAGGTGGTGGTGGTGGTGGTGGTGAAGTGGAGGAGGCAGCGTCCCCAAACGGTTGAATATTTCGGAGGTGAGGAGAAGGGAGGAGGAGGAGGAGGAGGGTACGTTAGGTAGAGAGTAGGGGGTAGTGGGGGGCTAGGATAGGTGTTTCAGAGGTGGGGGGGGAGGGGGGGAGGGGGCGGGTCCATGTTAGCGGGGCCGAGGGCTTGCTTTAGCGGGGACCTCAATATTGATTTGGCTTTGGTGGTAGTGGTGGTGGTGGTGGTGATGGTGGTAGTGATGATGGTGGTGATGATGGTGGTGGTGGTGGTGGTGATGATGGTGGTGGTGATGGTGATGATGGTGGTGGTGGTGGTGGTGGTGGTGGTGATGATGGTGGTGGTGGTGGTGTAAAGGTTCACTCATCCATCCACTTTGCACCCACTTTTCCTCCTCCTCCTCCTCCTCCTCCTCCACTGCAACCTGACACCACCACCACTAAAACACACACACACACACACACACACACACACACACACACACACACACACGGCCATGACCTCTCCTCCCGGCATGTTGACAGTCGCCGAGAGAGAGAGAGAGAGAGAGAGAGAGAGAGAGAGAGAGAGAGAGAGAGAGAGAGAGTAATAAGTTAGCTTTTTCCTCCTCATAAGCAGAAGGAAGTAGTCAGCAGTTTAACTTCTTCCCCTTCAGCGGTAATCCTCCTCCTCCTCCTCCTCTTCCTGCTGAATCAAGGGAAGGAGTGCGTCTCCCTTCCCTTCTCCCCTGACCTTGAGGCACCAGCAGGAGGAGGAGGAGCAGGGGAATCCTTTGTCCTATCCGTCCTACCTGCTTCTTCATTTTCTTCTTCCTCTTCTTCTTCCTCTTCTTCTGCTGCTTGCCACTCAACCTCCGCCACATCCGTTCTCCTTTTTTATCATTTATTCCTCCCACTCATCTCTCCCTCTCTTCCCTTCCTCCTCCTCCTCCTCCTCCTCCTCTCCCTGTTCCCTCTCCCTCCTCTTCCCCTTCATTTTCTTCCACTCTGTTTTCTCATTCCATGCTCCTTCTCTTCTTCCTCCCATCTTTTTTCTCCCTCTCCCTGTCCGGTCCTCTCTTTGCTTCTCTTTCCTTCTTTCTTCCCTCTCATCCCTCTTTGTTCCCTCCTCCTTTCTCTCTCTCCTACTCCCTTCCTCCCCTTTCTCTCTCTCCTACTCCCTTCCCCCCCTTTCTCTCCCTCTTTATCTTTCGCCTGAAGGTCCTATTTTCTCCTTCCCTTCGTCTCTCCTTGTTCCCTCTTTCTTCCTTATCCCTCTCTTCACCCGTCCCTTCAAATTCTTCTCCTTATATTCCTTTCCCTACATATGCAGTTTTTCTCTTCCTCTCTTCTTCCTTTCCTTCTCCATTTCCTTAAACACCTTCTCTCCTTTTTCCCTTCCTTTTCTTACCTCATGTTTTCTCATCTTTCTTTTCTCACACTTGGAACCTTATCATCATCCCTTTCCTTCCCTCCCCTTCTCTCACCTTCCCTCCCCTTGCCTCACTTCAAACTCATCTCATCTCCTTCCCATCACTCATCTCAACACCCCACCACGCCTCTCCTCCCCACTCCTTTCCCCCTCTCCTCTCTTCCTCTCCCTCTCTCTCTCTCTTCTTACCTCTCACTTCAAACCCATGTCTTCTCTTTCCCATCACTCAACACCCTACCACCCCTCTTCTCCCCACTCCGTTCCCTCTCCTTCCCTCTCCTTCCCTCTCCCTCCCTCTCTCTCCCTCTCTCTCTCTCTCTCTCTCTCGCACACACACACACACACACACACACACACACACACACACACCTGCTTGTTTTGCCGTCTCATTCACATCTACCTGTTTAGCCGCCTCACTCACCACTACTCTTCCTTTCCTTTCCATTACCTCTCATCCCATAACATTCCTGCAAGCCTAACCCCACCTTACCTCACTATCCATGACTTTATCCAATCTCTTCTTGAATGTATCTATGGTATCGGCACCCACAACATGGCTGCCAAGCCTGTTCCATTCATCCAGCACTCTATTGGCAAACCAGTTCTTGACTGTCTTTGTTTAATCTGGATTTATCTAACATTGACGTCCCCTTTATTGAAACCCTTCATCCATTTATAAATTTCGATCAGATCTCCTCACAACCATCGCCTTTCTAGAGAGTGTAGATTTAAATGCTTCAGGCTGTCCTCATAAGGCAAGTTTCTCACCCCTGAATCATCTTTGTCATCCTTTGTCATCCCAGCACCGACCCCTGTGGGACTCCACTCGTAACACTCCCCCATTCAGATTTTTTACCATTGATTTGCACTCTCTGCTTCCTACCACTAAGCCAAGCCCTAATCCAGTTCAAAACTTTCCCATCTACGTCGTGAGCCTGTAATTTAGTAATAGCCGGTGATGAGGGACTTTGTCGAACGCTTTACTGAAATCTAGATACAGTATGTCATAGTTTTCATCTCTGTCAACCGCCTCGATTACGTTAGTGTAGAAGGACAACAGGTTAGTAAGGCAAGACCTACCCTTCGCGAACCCATGCTGTGAGTCTCTCCTTTTCCCTTTCCTTCCCTTCCCTGACAAACCTTTAACTGCATATCCCTTCCCTTCCCTTTCCTTTCAAATTCTTCCATCTTATCACCTGCCTCCCTTCTAACCTTCCCTTTCCTTCATTTCCCTTCCCTTCCCTTCCCCTGCCTTGCCTTAACCTCCCTGCCCTTCCCTTCTCTTCCTTTCCGTTACCTACCACGTAAAGTTTTCCTCAACCAACTCTTCCTTTTCCCACTTCCCAACTTGTCTTCTCTTTCCTCTTTTCCTTCCCTTCCGCATCCCTCTAACACCCCATCCATATCACCCCATAACTCATCTTCCCTTTACCCCCTTCCCCTCTTCCCCCTCCCTTTCCCCTTCTCTATTCTCCTCCTCCTATCTCTTCTCCCCTTCACACACACAAGCCTTGATCTGCCCTGCTATCTGCGTCGCTGAGTTACTATCTTGATCCTTGTTAATCCCGCTGAGCTCTTGAGTTCCCCCCCCCACCCACCCCCACCCCACCACCACCACCACCACCACCACCGACTCTGCCGCACCCGCCACCCAATTTGGTCTTTACACACACACACACACACACACACACACACACACACACACGACGGATATGATGTTTGTTTTCTTGATTTATTTATTTCCTCTTTCTTTAGTTCTCTATCGCATTTTTTTATACATTTTTTTTTCTTCATCTTTTTCATCATCTTTTCATCTTCTTGCTCTTCTTCTTCCTCTTCTCCTGCTTTAGCACCATCATAATGTTCGCACACACACACACACACACACACACACACACACACACACACACACACACACACACACACAAGGCTGGGCACTGTGTATACTCTGGCGATTGTTTGTTGTTGAGCAGCCTCCTCTTCCCTCCTCTTGATATGCCCTTTAGATGGGGTGAAGGGGTGATAAGGGTGATAAGACTCGTGGTTTGGTGAGTGGTGGGGAGTGTAAGGGCCTCCTCCTCTTCCTCTTCCTCCTCTTCATTCTTTTTCTCTTCTTTCTCCTCTTTCTTTCCTTCCTTCCTCCTCTCCATCAACTTCACCTCAAGTGACATTTATCTTCTTCTTCCTCTTTTTCCTCTTTTCCTCTTCTTTTTCCTTCTTTTCCTTCCTCTTCCTCTTCTTGTCCTTTTTCCTCCTTTCCTTCCTTATGTTGTGTTATTTTTCCTTTCTTCCTCTTCTTTTCCTTTCTCCTCTTCCTGTTTTCCTTTTACCCTTCTCCCTTTCCTCCTTTCCTTCCTCTTCGTATCTTTTTTCCTCCTTTTTCTTTTTTTCCTTTCTCTTCCTCCTCACTTTCTCCTCCCCCTCCTCTCCATCAACACCACTATAAATATCAACCAGCACCTCCTCCTCCTCCTCCTCCTCCTTTTCCTCCTCCCTCTCTTCTTCCTCCTCCCCTTCCCCCTCTAAGCTAATCACGGCTTGATTTGATCTCTCCATTCTTTGATTTGCCCTTGCGTCGAGATATCACCCGGATAGCCTTATTGATTGCCCGGCGATTTGCCTATCAAAGGGTGAGCGAGGGAGGGAGAGAAGAGGGAGGGAGGGAGAGAGTAAGAGTGGACATGGAAAGAAGGGTGAGGAAGGGTTGGGTTAGGAGGGGAAGAGAAAGTCATGGTAAGGAAGGGAACGGGAGAGAGGGGAGGAAGACTTTTGGAAGGGAAGGGTTAGGAGGGGAGGAATAAAGCAGGGTAAGGAAGGGAAGGGAGAGGAGGGGAGGAGAGTTTTGCAAGGGAAAGAAGGGGAAGGGAGAAAGGGTTGCAAGTGTTCATGCAGAAAGGGAAAGTATTAGAAAAGGTAAAAAAGGATAGGTAGAGGAGAAGAGGAGAAAGGATGGGAATATAGAGGAGGATAGGAGAAAGGAAGAGTATGGAAGGGGAGGGAGAAGAGGGTAACGAGAGGAAGGGAAAGGGAGAGTTTGGACAAGGAAAATAGGTTAGGGAAAGGAGGGAAGGGGTAAAGAAGGGAAGTGTGTTTAGGGGAGGTTAAAGGAAGGGTATGGAAGGGAAGTGTGATGAGGGGAGGGTAAAGAAAGGAGAGAGAGAGAGAGAGAGAGAGAGAGAGAGAGAGAGAGGGTTGCAACTGTCCACAGAGATAGAGGGAGAGAGAAGGGGAAGGGGAGAGGGAGGGAGACACACGGCACATGTTGACTGAGAGATTAAATTTGGTGTTGGATTTCACGAGCAAATGGTTGGTTAGAGTTTTTGTGAGGCCCGGAGCGGCGAGGGGCGCGGCGACCCACTAAAACACTGCAGCTGGAGGGCGAGGCGGGTAGGGAAGTGGGAGTGGGACGGGGGAGGGGGGGGGGGGTGAAGGAAAGGCGATGATAGAGATGAAGGGAATGAAAGGGTAAAGGAGAGAGAGAGAGAGAGAGAGAGAGAGAGAGAGAGAGAGAGAGAGAGTTAAGGAGAGATTTGATAGGAAAAGAATTGAAAAGGGAAGAAAGAATGAGAGGAAAAGCAAAAGGAAGGAAAGAGAATTTGAGTGAAAGAAAAGAAAGGAAGGAAAAGAGAGAGAGAGAGAGAGAGAGAGAGAGAGAGAGAGAGAGAGAGAGAGAGAGAGAGAGAGGAGCCGAGGGAGGAACTGATCGGAAAAATAAGTAAAAAGGGAAGAAAGAATGAGAAAAAAGGACGAGAATGAATGAGTGACTGAAAGAAAATAAAAAGGGAAGTAAAAGAAGAAAGAGAGTAGATGTAGGCCTCTCTTTCTCCACCTACTCCTTTCCTTCCTTCCTTTCCTCAACCTTTTTTCCTTTTTGTTTTTTCCTTTCTTCCTCTCCCGTGTTGATGAATCTAAGAGAAAAAAAAAGGAAAAAAAAAAAACGGTGAAGAGGAGGAGGAGGAGGAGGAGGAGGAGGAGGAGGAGGAGGTAAGCTGTATGTAATTTCGTCCTCTGCCATAACTCCCGCTTGACACCTGTGATTAACGCGCACCTGGAGATTAAGGATTGAGTGGCTGATACACAGGTAGTGGCTCCCCCTCCCCCTCCCCCCCTTGCCTCCCTTCCTGTCCCTTTCCCCCTCCTCCCTCCTGCTCCTTATCCCTTCCCCTATCTCTTTCCCCTCTCCCTTCCCTTTCGTTTCCCTTCTTCCCCCTTCCCTCCTTCCTCTTCTTTCTCTTTCTCTTCCTTTCCCTTTTCCCCCTCCCTCTTATTGATATACTTCCTTTCCTTCCCTATCTCCTTCCCCTCTTCTTTCCCTTACTCCCCTCTCTTTTCATCCTTCCCTCTCTTTCCCATTCATCCTTTTCCTTCTTTTCTCTTTTCTCTTTGCCGTCTCCCCTTTTCTTTCTCTCCTCTCATTTCCTTTCCTATCCAATGTCCTTTTTCATCTCCCTTTCCCTCCTCCCTCCCTTCTCAAGCTCACCCTCTCCTCCCTTCCCTTCCCTTCCCTTCCCTTCCCTTCCCTTCCCCTCCCTTCCCTTCCCTTCCCTTCCCTTCCCTTCCCTTCCCCTCCCTTCCTTTCCCTTCCCTTCCCATCCCTTCCCAGCCTCCCTATATACCCTCAAATTATCCCCTCTTACACCGTCTCTCATTACCTACTCTTACCCATCTCCCTCTCCCTCTCTCCCTCTCTTCCACACCTGGTCGTAATGGGAGCTACTGGTAAGGTGAGAGAGAGAATGAGAGAGAGGGAGAGAGAGGGAGACAAGTGTGTGTGGGGGTGGAGGGAAGGTTAGGTAGGAACAAATAAGCTTGGGAGGAGAATTAATAAAGGTGATCCATAGTAATTATAATGGACGGGGTAATATTAGGCGCTCCGAAGGCCATTATTAAAGCCGCGCCATTAAGTACGAGATGAATGGGGAAATTACCGATAATGGGCGGATTGAAAACGAAAAACTTATTATAGGAGTGTAGGTAGTGGACAAGAGAGAGAGAGAGAGAGAGAGAGAGAGAGAGAGAGAGAGAGAGAGAGAGAGAGAGAGAGAGAGAAAACGAGGAAAGACAAGACAAGAAAAAAAAAGAAAAGAAAAAAAAGAAGAAAGGAAGAAGGGAAGGAAGAGAGAGAGAGAGAGAGAGAGAGAGAGAGAGAGAGAGAGAGAGAGAGAGAGAGAGAGAGAGAGAGAGAGAGAGAGAGAGAGAGAGAGAGAGAGAGAGAGAGAGAGAGACCTTTTCACACCCTCAAAGACCGTGAAATAAATACATTGTGTCAAGTCTTCCTCTACGATAATGGACGCGTTTCACAGGCTTCCCTCACTCCACCCGACAAAGGAGGAGGAGGAAGAGGAGGAGGAAGAAGAAGAAGAAGAAGAAGAAGAAGAAGAAGAAGAAGAAGGAGAGAGAGAGAGAGAGAGAGAGAGAGAGAGAGAGAGAGAGAGAGAGAGGACGAGAAGCGAGAAATTGACATTCTCCTCTCGTCGAAGGAAGCAGCAGGAGGAGGAGGAAGAAAGATGATAAAAACGAAAGAAGTAAGAGGATGAAAAGTAGAGTTCAAAATTTAAGAAGAGAAAAAAAAAGAGAACGAGCAAATAAGCGAAGGAAAAGTAAAATAAAGAAACTGACGAGGAATAAATGAGAAAATAAGTTGAATCTCTCTCTCTCTCTCTCTCTCTCTCTCTCTCGGGTCGGGGCATGAAAAATGGAGGCATGGCGGAAGCGGTTTGGGGATGGGATCAGAAATGCTTGTCGAGGTGAGGGATGGTCTCTCTCTCTCTCTCTCTCTCTCTCTCTCTCTCTCTCTCTCTCTCTCTCTCTCTCTCTCTCTCTCTCTCTCTCTCTCTCTCTTTTCTTTTAGTTTCTTTTGACATTGTGGACCTTTTTTTTTTAGGGGGATGAAAGAGCAAGGTTGTGATAGAAATAGGAGGAGGAGGCGGAGGAGGAGGAGGAGGAGGAGGAGGAGGAGGAGGAGGAGTAGAAGAAGGAGAAGACAGACAGATAGGAAGAGCGGAAGGAAGGAAGGAAGGAACTCAAGAAAGAAGGGAAAGGAAGGAAAGAAAGGAACAAAGGGACGAGGAGGAAAACAGAAGAGAGAAGGGAAAGAAAAACTACTCTGAGGATGGAAAGGAGGTAGGAAAGAACAGAGAGAACGAATGAAAGACTAACAAACCTTTCTCTAATACCTCCTTGCTCTCTCTCTCTCTCTCTCTCTCTCTCTCTCTCTCTCTCTCTCTCTCTCTCTCTCTCTCTCTCTCTCTCTCTCTCTCTCTCTCTCTCTCTCGCTACTAATAAACTCGAGAAACTGGAAGCCGAAAGAATGTATAAAAAATAATAAAAGACAAAACTTTTTAAAACTCCCATCCTACTTTCTCTCTCTCTCTCTCTCTCTCTCTCTCTCTCTCTCTCTCTCTCTCTCTCTCTCTCTCTCTCTTGCACCCTCCTCACTCACACTCCCTCTCTCTCACGGTACTAATAACCTTGTGAAGCTGAAAGCCGTTTAACACAAGAGAGCGAAGCCTTACCTGTATATACCTGTCCATGTTGAAACGATGTAACCTCATTAAGCAGTCCCGCCACAGGTAAAGGAGATAAGTAAGAATAAAGAGGAGGCGGGCAGGCTAGCAGGAATAAAAGGAAGGAAAGAAGGAAGGAAGGAGGGAGGGAATTAAGTAAGTAGTGTTGTCTTTCTTTATCGAGAGAGTGAGAGAGAGAGAGAGAGAGAGAGAGAGAGAGAGAGAGAGAGAGAGAGAGAGAGAGAGAGAAAGGCATAAAAGTAAATATATAAGTAAACAGTTTTAGCTTTTTCCTTAATATTCTGTAATAGTTTGGTTATGAAGGGAAGACAGCGAAAAGGAAAAGGTAATGGAAAAATAGAAGAAAGTTTTATTCGTGTGTGTAAATTTAGTGGTAGAAGCCGTAATATTAGTAACACACACACACACACACACACACACACACACACATTTCCAGGTTTCCTCCCATGTAGTACTTCCACCGTGAGAGTTGTAGCGGTGATGGTGGTGGTGGTGATGGTGATGAAGGGTACAACGACAGGAAGGCAAGCGATGGAGAGATGATAGTAACGGTGGTGGTGATAGTGATGGTGATGGTGATGGTACGGCTAGACAATCTAATTCTCACCACCACCACCACCAACACCATCACCACCACTATAACCCATTTCCAAACACATGCAAACACAACACACATTCTACACGCTCTCCCTGTCTCACATTCATATATACAGGTGTGTGTGTGTGTGTGTGTAGGATGCTATATACCTAGGAGTTAGTGCATAGGAGGAGGAGGAGGAGGTTAGAGGGGATGGATTGAAGAGGGGAAAGGAAGGTATTGGTGGAGGTAGAGGGATGGTAGAGGAAAGGGGAAGGGGGAGGGGAGGAAAAGGGGAAGGGAGAGGGGAGAAAAAGTCACGCAAACACTGGGATATATTTTACTTTTTTTTATTTCCGTCTGTAGTTCTAAAAAAAGTAAATGTTTGTAACCCGTGTAGAGAAATTTGCTCCAAGCTTTTACTCTGGTTACGAGAGAGAGAGAGAGAGAGAGAGAGAGAGAGAGAGAGAGAGAGACTCCTCGCTCAGTGGTTGCAAACAATAACTTTTTTTTTTTTTCGAAACGCTACGAAAACGGACGTATATGTACGTGTGTGTGTGTGTGTGTGTGTGTGTGTGTGTGTGTGTGTGAGAGAGAGAGAGAGAGAGAGAGAGAGAGAGAGAGACTCCTCGCTCAGTGGTTGCAAACAATTTTTTTTTTTTTAAACGCTGCGAAAACGGACGTATATGTACGTGTGTGTGTGTGTGTGTGTGAGAGAGAGAGAGAGAGAGAGAGAGAGAGAGAGAGAGAGAGAGAGAGAGAGAGAGAGAGAGAGAGAATGGAATGGAATGGAATGGAAGTGGATCGAGGGCTACGGTTTGACAGCCACATCAAACACATTGCCCAAAAGGCCTCTCACAGTCTCCTGCCTGCGAAGGGTGGCCAGCTTCCTCGACAGAAAAGGGAGGCTGTTGCTCTACAAGGCCCAGATACGGCCTTACTTAGAGTATGCTGCCCTCTCTTGGATGTCGTGTGCTGCCTCGCACAGCGGGAGACTCGACGCCATCCAGAGACGGGCACTGCGACTGGTGGATGCGGCAGACCCCCCAACCGGGCAGGAAACTCTCAGCTCCGTCGACTCCTTGGAACACCGCAGGGACGTAGCTGCTCTTGTGGTGCTTCACAAGGCACAAGTGCAAGGAGTGCCACATCTGGCGGGCCTACGCCAACCTCCGAGAGTCACCTAGCGGGACACGAGAACG
>NC_066511.1:13980944-13990944 GCF_024679095.1 Eriocheir sinensis
AACTTAACTTGACCCCACCTCAACCCAACCTCACCTAGCCTAACCTGAACCTAACCTAACTTGACCCTACCTCAACCCACCCTTACCGAGCCTAACCTGAACCTAACCTAACTTGACCTAACCTAACTTGACCCCACCTCAACCCACCCTCACCTAGCCTAACCTGAACCTAACCTAACTTAACCTAACCTAATTTGATGCACCTCAACCCACCCTTACCTAGCCTAACCTGAACCTAACCTAACTTGACCCTACCTCAACCCACCCTTACCGAGCCTAACCTGAACCTAACCTAACTTGACCCCACCTCAACCCACCCTCACCTAGCCTAACCTGAACCTAACCTAACTTGACCCCACCTCAACCCACCCTTACCTAGCCTAACCTGAAGCTAACCTAACTTAACCTAACCTAACTTGACCTAACCTAACTTCATCCCACCTCAACCCAACGCCACCTAACCTGAACCTAACCTAACTTAACCTACCCTAACTTGACCCCACCTCAAGCCAACCTCACCTAGCCTAACCTGAACCTAACCTAACTTAACCTACCCTAACTTGACCTCCCCTTCAACCCAACCTCACCTAGCCTAACCTGAACCTAACCTAACTTAACCTACCCTAACTTGACCTCCCCTTCAACCCAACCTCACCTAGCCTAACCTGAACCTAACCTAACTTGACCTCCCCTTCAACCCAACCTCACCTAACCTAACCTAACCCCTACACCATCCCTTCCTTCTCACCACAACCACACTTTGAGTACTTCGTTCAGCCAGTCAATTACAACACAACGCTATACATCAGACGGTTTATGGAGTGTTCTGATTCTTCTTCTATCTCCTTCCTTCCCCTCATCCACCGTACATTTTATCGTGTTTATCTCTTCCTGCTCCTTTTTCAGGTCTTTCATTCTCTTTCCTTGATCTACCCCCCTACTTTTTATCCTCTCTCTTTTTCTCCTCCTCCCTTCCTCCTCTTTACTTTTCATCTCTCCCTTGATCTTATTCCCATACATTTTTATCCTCTTTTTCTTCCCTCCTCCTCCCTTTATTCTTCCCCTTCGTTTCTTTATTCCTTCCTTTGATTTACTTTCTTTTATCCTCTTCTTTCGTCTCTCCTCCTTTTCCTCTCGTGCTATTTACTCTTCGCTTTTTCTTTTCCTTTCCTCCGTAATTTACTACATATATCTTTTGTCGTCTTTCTTCCCTCCTCCTCCTTTCCTCCTCCTTATTTTCCTTCTCTTTCTTTCTTCTTTTGATCTTCTTCCTTACCTCATCATCGTCTTCCTCCTCCCATCCTCCTCTTTTGCCTCTTCTTTTCCTCTTCCTCTTTTGTTTATCTTCCAAACAGCCCAGACATAGATACGTATAGACATAGCCTCACACACACACACACACACACACACACACACACACACACACACACACACACACACCGTTTCTCACTTTAAGTTATCCCCTTCGTCAGGACTTTGGCGGAGTTAGCGGCAACTTGGAAGGGGTGAGAGAGAGAGAGAGAGAGAGAGAGAGAGAGAGAGAGAGTTTCCTCCACTGATTGGTTACAAGAGGGAACCATTACCAACTCTCTCTCTCAACACTCCCTCCCTTTTTGTATTGTTTAAGGAGAAGGTTCGAGGGTAATACTTTAAGTAGTATTGAGCGGCGGAAGGAAGGAAGGAGGAGGAGGAGGAGGAGGAGGAGGAGGACTGCAAGGGAGATGAGCCAAGATTTACGAGTTTGACTGATGGGCCGCAAGGGAAGAAGAGGAGGAGGAGGAGGAGGAGAAGAAGGAGGTTGTGGCTGTGTACTATTTATTGGTTCGTGTTTGTTTGTTTGTTTGTTTGGCTTTATGTGTGTTGGTTACCCTCCTCCTCTTCCTCCTCCTCCTCCTCCTCCTCCTCCTCCTCCTCCTCCTTCTCCTCCTGCAACAGTTAATGTCCACATGACAGGTGGAGTGAGGTGTGGGTGCAGTAAGGTAACAGGTTACTGGTGCGTGCCTAGTACCGCCGGTAAAATGAGGATCAAGCCTCCACCTGTGCCCCTGAAACTACACCTTACCCATCGTGGGTATTAGGGGGGATTCTGGGGCTGGCCTGTGTAGGCCACTCGTCCTCTTCCAGTTTCCCTGTATTTCTATGTTCTTATGTGCTTATGTAATGAAGTCATTTTCCCCCACAGCTTAGGTTACCAGTAGTGTAAGTTAAGGGTAGTAATTTCCTCTTACTTCTCTCTTTACTGTAAAATTTCCATGTCCCTTTCTTCCTTAAAGGTACATGGTGTTCTCTTCTAACTATTTCCTGCCGGCACGTTGCCGGAGGGAGAGGTGGGTGGGGAGGAGCCTTCATCTTTTCTGTCCTATCCTACCACACGTAGATTACTAGTAGTAGCGGTAGTAAACAGACACCCTCGCCATAGACCGATAGGTCTTCTGGTGTCTGTTCTTCCTATGTATTCGCATGTATTCCTCCTCCTCCTCCTCCTCCTCTTAGGCCGCGGCCACACTGGGAGCGAGAAAGCGAGCAAGAGAAAGAAACTTTAATACATAATAACCAATGGAGGTGGCCACACTGACAGCGAGCAGGTAATGGCGGGAAAGCGAGGAGAGTTGACAGTGGACCATATTGGCTATACAGGCAGCGCCACATGTGGCCACTCAACTCTAAGTTGTATTTTCCATAGAGTTCAAGTTATAGACTAGAGTGCGTCTGAGGCTGTCACACGGCCATGATGCCGCCGTCGCCCCAAGCCGATGATTGCATACACTTCACTCCTATCCGATTTCAGTTTTTCTCCATGTCAAATAGTAGAGTCAGGAAATCGGATAGGAGTAAAGTGTATGCAGTCGTTGGCTTGGAGCGGTGGCGGCACCAAGGCCTTGTATCCTGGAGGCAGCCTCAGACGCACTCTAATACATAACTTGAGTTCTATGGAAAGTACTGCTTTGACAGTTCACCGACTTGCCACGTGTGGCGCTGCCTGTATTGTCAATACGGTCCATTAATAGCGTCTTCCATTTAGCGTAACCCGTTTCTGGGTCGTGATTTGTAGAGTCCCATATAGAGTCCCGACAACCTAAGATTTGGACGCCATTATCGGTCCTGTTTTCGCCGCGCTTTTCAAACGCTAGCACACGCTCTCGCGGTGAAAACAGGGCCAATAATGGAGTCCAAATCATAGGTTGTCGGGACTCTATCCATCAATGGACGGACAGATCACGGCCCAGAAACGGGTTACGCTGAATGGAAGACGCTATTATCTTTTCTCGCTTTTATTGCGCGAGATCGCTCGGTCAGAATGTGTGACATCACAGATATGCTTCCATATTATTTGCCGTAATTCAACTCATACATTAAATAGGACCTTTTTGTTTGCACCGTTAGACGCAGCAGTGATTGGAGAACTCGCATGTTTGTGAAAACTCAATAAAACAGAAACTAATCAAATAATGAGGAGTTGAAGTTAAAGAATCACTCCGTAATGTTTACAACACATTTAACATATAGCTATCATTTGCAGCGGCTATGAAATAAAGACTAAAATAAACAATTCCTTCTTATAGAGAAAAGCCTCTTGAATACGATGGTGTAAACAGATTTTTCATGAAATGCCAAATAAGTGCAGCACGGAACTGTTTATAAAAGCTTTTCACCTCATCTCTCGTGTACGTCGACGGGGTGGGTGCTAGCAAGGTGCTAGGAGTGTATAGTGTCGCTAGGGCTAGGCTATACTGCTCCGTGGGGTCGCGTTGCCATGACAACCCTCGCCTCGCCTCGCTTTTCCTGTGGCCACAGAAACTCGTCTTGCTGCTCTCGCTCTCGCTAGCTTTCTCGCTTTCTGTGTGGCCGCGGCCTAACTCTTCCTTTCGTCTTGCACCTCTCCAATCTACATCTCCTTTTTTTTTATCTTCTCAGTCTTCTTTCCATTTCCATTTTCTTTTTCTACTTTTGTTACCTGGCCCTTCTTTCCTTTCCCATTTTTCATCTCCTTTTTTATTTCATTTTCCTCTTTTGCTTCTTCATATTTCTTTATCTTCTTTGTATTACTGCTTTTTTTCTCTGATATTACTTTTCTCCTCTTTTGCTGTCTCATCTTTTTTTTTTATTGTGTTATTACTTTCTTCCTCTCCTCTTTTGCCCCCACATTTTTTTCTTTCTCTTTTTAATTGCTTTCTTTCATTCTCCTATTTGGCTTTTTCATCTTTCTTTCTCTGTTTTCGTGTTATCTTTCTTTCCTCTTATATTGCTTTCTTTCTCCTCTTTTGCTTTCTCATCTTTCATTCTATCTCTCTTTATTATTACTGGCGTTGATACTTTTTTTTTTTCAGCTGGTAATATTTTTTTCTTTATTTTTGTTGTAGTGGGTCATATATTTTCCCCCCTATTTTTTTTTTTTTTTTATTCACTGGGGGCCTTAACAGAAACAGTATTGTTGTTCTACACTATCATTTTTCTGTAGGGTATTGTGTGTTCGACAAATAGCACCCAGCAGCAGGCAGCCCCCCTCCCACAAATAAAAAAATATATATATACATACGTTTCAAATCCTGTAACACACAAACACACTCATTCTCATATTAGAATTTTACTTTTTTCCCCACACCGTTTCTCTCTCTCTCTCTCTCTCTCTCTCTCTCTCTCTCTCTCTCTCTCTCTCTCTCTCTCTCTCTCTCTCTCTCTCTCTCGTTGTGGCTGCTGCGTATTCGTTGTAAACATTTTTTTTTTCTGGCTTTCACTTTTGATGTTAAACCGAAATATTTCACTTTTCTTGTATTCATGTTTCTTGCTTTTTTTCATCTCTTTTTCTCTTTCGACAAATATACTGGGTTCCTTTTTATTCTTTTTATTCTTCTTTTTCTCCTTTTTCTTCTTCTTCTTCTTTCTTCTTCTTCTTCTTCTTCTTCTTCTTATTATTATTATTATTATTATTATTATTATTATTCTCCTCCTCCTCCTCCTCCTCCTCCTCCTCCTCCTCCTCCTCCTCCTCCTCCTTCTTCTTCTTCTTCTTCTTCTTCTTCTTCTTCTTCAGGGGGGGGGGCATGGAGTCTCGCGGTTTGAACAGTACTTTCTTACCTGTTGCAGTATATTTACAGTAATGAATTACGAAATTATTTTGATTTCATCCCCCTGCATGTTAAAGTGCTGGAAAACAGTAAGAAGAGAAAATAAAAACGTTACGGTACTCCATGGATGCGGTACTCTAACTCTAAGGGCAAGCGACCTCCATGTTAGGCGTTCCACCCTCGTATTCGTACCTCACGGCTTGAACAATATGGCGGCCGATTTGACAGCTGAGACTACGAAAACTGGCTTCCCTCACCAGTACAGCGCGCTCGGGGCTGTGGGCCTCTCCACCCTTAATACCTCCATGTTCTTCTTCTTCTTCTTCTTCTACTACTACTACTACTACTACTACTACTACTACTACGTTTATCGTTTTCCACTTTTGTCAATGAGGAAAGAAAGAAGAAGAAGAAGAGTAAGACATTCAGCTGATTCACTTCCACTTATCTTCTTGTTTCATTCACACCACTTGAGCTCCTCCTCCTCCTCCTCCTCCTTCTCCTCCTCATGCATCACGGCTCCCCTCAACCTCACATCTCTTTCCCCTCGTCCGTTCATCTCATTACACATTCCCTTGCCACCCCTCTTAACTCTCTCTCTCTCTCTCTCTCTCTCTCTCTCTCTCTCTCTCTCTCTCTCTTCCCCTTTTCATTCTTCTAAATTGTCTTTTTCTTTTCATTTCTTTAATCTTAGTTTGTTTGTTTTCCCTTCTCTATTGTTTGCTTGTTTACCTTCTCTATTCGCTTTTCTTTCTTTTCTTCATTTTTCCTTTTGTTTTCCTGTCTGTTCTCTAAATTCCTCTTTCCCTATCTTTCTTGTTTTCTTTTCTTTTCTCCTCTCTTCTATCGTATCCTATTCTCCGCTTTCTCTTCTCCTTTTCTCCTATGCTCTTTCTCCTCTTTCCTTTCTCTTACCTCTTTTCTCTCCTTCCCTTTTTTTCTCCTCTCCTCTCTCCCCTTGCATCTTTTCTTCTCTTCTTTCCTCCTCTCCTCTCTTGTCTTCTCCTCTCCTCTCTACCTCATTACCAGTCGTGTCGAGGAAGGGGGAGGGACGGGCAGGCACGAGGGGGGGGAGGGGTAGGCAGGATCATCGCTTTTGTGTGGCTGGCGCAGGTCATTAGTGGAGGCAGGCGGCGGTGAATCGGCCTGCCACCCCTGCTAATTACCCCATTATGGACTACTTGCTCACCTGCTGCCTGCCTGCTCACCCACCCACCTGCCTGCCTACCTGCCTTCCTGTCGCTATTTAATTACTTGGGTGCTTGTCTTCCTTCCTATCTGATTATACCTGCTTATCTATCTCTTTAATTACCTGTTTGTCTTCCTGCTTGAGTATTACCTGGTTATCTTTCTAATTAATTACCTGCTTGGCTTCCCTCTTACCTGTAATTACCTGGTTGTCTATTTAACTAACTACGTGTCTTCCTTTCTTTACCTGTTTATACCTGCTTGCTTGTTTCCTCACCTGTTTGTTTGGCTTTCTTGTTTGATTGTCTACCCCTGTGTGTGTGTGTGTGTGTGTGTGTGTGTGTGTGTGTGTGTGTGTGTGTGTGTGTGTGTGTCAGATTGGCTAACCAACAACAGACGGACTGACGGACAGATTCACTTCATCTCTTGTTATGCATCTCTTACCTCCTCCTCTTCCTCTCCTCTTCCTCCTCCTCCTTCTCCTCCTCCTCCTCCTCCTGTCAGTCAAGTGTGCTCTGAGAGAGAGAGAGAGAGAGAGAGAGAGAGAGAGAGAGAGAGAGAGAGAGAGAGAGAGAGAGAGAGAGAGAGAATTTCACCCGTCAAGTACAGCCGTTTAGTTTTCTTTCATCACTGACGTTGAAAAGCCTGTGTGTGTATGTGTGTGTGTGTGTGTGTGTGTGTGTGTGTGTGTGACCGTCTGTTGTGATGTATTATGTATGTATATATGTACGTGTGTGTGTGTGTGTGTGTATATATATGCACATCTGTTTGGGGAGGAAAGATAGTGAGTGATTGCATTGGTAGCGGTGATGTTGATTGTGATGTTGATATTGGCTATGGTGGAGGTGGTGGTGGTGGTGGTGTTAGTAGTAGTTGTAATAGCGACGATGTTGATAGATAAAGGTACAGATGGTGGTGATTGTGACGGAGGTAGTAGTAGTAGTAGTTGTTGTAGTAGTAGTAGTAGTAGTAGTAGTAGCAATTTAGGTAGTAATAGTTGTGGTATAGAAGTGACGTTTTTGATGACAAGCATTGGTGATGTATACAGTAAGAAGAAGAAGAGGAAGGAGGAGGATGAAGGGAAAGTGGAGAGATGAAAGAGGTATGAGGTGCTGGAGTGAAGACGGAGAAGAGGTGATGGGTGAGAGTGTGAGGTGAAGGGAAAGAGAAGTTGGGATGAGGTGTGAGGTAAGGGAAGGAAGTGTTGGGGTGAGAGAGTGTTAGGTGGCGAGAAGGAGGCGGTGATGGGGTGAGAGGGTGTGAGGTGAGCCACAAGCATGTATAGGGACGCCTCACGCACCCCACCAACCCTCGGCTCCGGGCTGGCCAGGGCTGAGCTGTGGAGCGCGTGATCGAGTTAAGGAGGAAAGTTAAGACGGCCAGCTGAGGCGAGGAGAGGACTGGAGGGAATAAGGAAAGGGAGAGGAAGGGAAAGAAAAGGAAGGAAAAAGAAAAAAAAGGAAGGGAGGCGAGATGATGACGGGAGAAAAAGGAGGAAAAGAAAGTAGGGAAAAGGAAGGGAGGCGAGTAGTAGACGGGAGAGAAGAGGAAGGAAAGGAAGGGAGGCGTATCTTAACGGGAAAAGGATGGAGAATAGAGGAAGGGTGACAAACAAACTTACATTCAAACATTCTTTCCTACATACATACATACAGACACACAGACGGGAGAAGGATGGAGAGGAAAGAAAGGAGATGAAAGAGATTGACTTATACATACAAACACCTACCTTCATACAAGCATACAGATCGACAGACAGACAGGCATATAAACAAAGACAGACAAGTTTATTCATACCCGCCCACACACACACATAATAAATTCACAGCACACTCACTAGATAATTATAATGATTGCAGCATAAATAATCAACAAGTGACTAATGTTTTTTTCTTTCTCTTTACAGGTAACTTGAACTAATTAGCCGGGCAGCAGGTGTGTGAGTCAGGGGGAAGGGCAGGTAAGTAAGCAGGTGATACACACACACACACACACACACACACACACACACACACACACACACACACACACACACACACTTGTTAAAAAAAGAATAACATGTATCACAAGCCTCCGCTGTCTGTTTAATTGGACAAACATGGACGCAAACAAACAGACAAACAAACACGTCAGCGGCTAACCAAAACACACACACACACACACACACACACACACACACACACACACACACACACACACACACACACAGAAAGTAAGAGAAAACAAAAAAATAACGGATGGCTGCAGAGAGAGAGAGAGAGAGAGAGAGAGAGAGAGAGAGAGAGAGAGAGAGAGAGAGAGAGGAGTGTGGGGGGGTAAAGGGTAGGGGGGACTAAAAAGATCAATCTCACAGCCGATTCCTATTCGGTGGACAAACACGAGAGTTAATTAAGCGCGCGGAAAACACTGCCTCCCCCCCTCTCCCCCTTTTCCTCCTCCCTTCCTCCCTTCCCTCCTCCCTTCCTCCTCTCCCGTCCTTTCCTCCCTTCCTCGTCCTCCACCACCATCACCGCCACCGCCTACAGTCATAATAATAATAATAATAATAATAATAATAATAATAATAATAAGATGAGTAAGAATAATACGTTACACTGAATAATAATAATAATAATGATGATGATGATGATAATATGATGTTTGCGTTTTACTGATGCAAATGTTTATACTGTTACAAGACAAGAACAACATTACTACTACTACTACTACTACTACTACTACTACTACTACTACAACTACCACCAGCCTTGGGCCTTGAAGGAGCAAACAAGGGCAAACAAAGGCTGCCCCGCCCTTCTTTGTTGACACGGGGGGTGGGGGGAGAGAGGGAGGGGCGGGGGGAAGAGGAGAAAGAGGGGAGAGAGGTAGAAGGTGGAGGAGGAAAGTGTGCGGGGGAGTAGGAGGCATCGGTGTGTGTGTGTGTGTGTGTGTGTGTGTGTGTGTGTGTTTACGACCCATCCGCTGTTTTTATCTCCCGCGGGCTCCCTTTGAAGGCGTGTTAAGTGCGGGTCATGCATGGGTGGGCAGGAGGAGGAGGAGGTGGTGGAGGAGAGAACTAAATACGAAACTCGACTACTAGTTCATTACATGTTTTCTCTGGGTAGCGTGCAAGTTTTATGCGGCGCCCTGGAGGTTCACACGGGGGAATGGGGGAGAGAGGGGAGGAGGATTAGGGGAGGGAAAGGGCGGAAGGAGGGAGGCGTTGAAAGAATGTAGCAAGAGATTAAAAAAAGGGGAAGAAAAATGGGAATGAGGTAGAGAAGGAGAGGGAAGATAAGTTGGTGAGAGGAAGGAGAGGGAACAAGAGGGAAGAGAAGATGAAAGAAGGAAGAAGAGGGAGGAGATGTAGGAAGAGGAAGAAAGAAGGGGGACTTGGAAGGGAAGGAAGGGAGAGGGGGAAGGGGGCAGAGAGACGTGTTGAGTGTAGCAAGAGTTGAAGAAGGAAAAATAAAGTGAATGAAAGACGGGATGGTGTAATGGGATTGAGTGGAGGATGTAGAAAAAAAGGAAGGAAGGGAGAAGAGGAGGGAAAAGATGTAGGAAGAGAGGAAAGAAAGATTGAGCAAACAGATTGGAAATAACAGCATGGTGGGTAAAAGGAGGAAGGAAGAAAGGAAAGGAAAGAGAGAGAGGAAGACTAGCTCATATTGTGAAAAGGAAAGTAGAATCAAAGAAAGGGAGAAAAGGGAAAGGAAGAAAAGGTGTTAATGAAGAAAGGAAGAAATAAGGAAGAACAAATAACGTAG
>NC_066511.1:13995944-14010944 GCF_024679095.1 Eriocheir sinensis
TCTCCTCTTCCTTCCTCTTTCCTCTTACCACGCATCTTCTTTCCACTTTCCTCTCCTTTCCCATCTCTTTCCTCTCCTTTAGTTCCTCTTCTCTCCTCTCTTCATCTCTTTCTCCTCTCCTTACCTCACCTAACCTCATTTCCCTTCCTCCGTTTTTGCCTTTCCTTCCTCTCCCCTCCTCTTTCACTTCCTCTCCTCTCCCTCACTTCCTCTCCTCTCCCTCCCTCTTCTTTCCTCTCCTCTCCTCTCCTCTCCTCCTTTTATCTACTCTCTCTCCCCTTCTTCCTTGCTCTTTCATCTCCTCACCTCGACACACAGAGAGAGAGAGAGAGAGAGAGAGAGAGAGAGAGAGAGAGAGAGAACAAAGCCTCGCCCGCGCGCTCGCTTTCATGTTAGGTAAAGTTAATTTGCAAACAAAAGCCACGGACGCTCGACGGGCTGGCAATGTTTGAAAGAATTAATACAGAGGATGGAAGGGGAGGAGGAGGGGGAAGAGGGGAGGAGGGGGAGGTAAAGAGATGGTAGGAGGGAATGTTGGGGTTGAGGATGAGGAGGAGGGAGAAAATGGGAGAGGGGAGGTAAAGAGGAGGAAGAAGAGGGGAAGTGGGGCATGGAGGCGAAAGAAGAAGGGAAATTGGGTTAGAGGGGAGGAAGAGAAGGGAGAAGAGGGAAGTAGGGGTATGGAGGGGAATGAAGAGGAGGGAGAATAGAAGAGGGGAGGGGAGAGGGAAGCTAAAGAGGAGGTAGATGTAGTGTGGTGTGTGGAAGGGGTGATACAGACTGGGGTGAGGAAAGGGGGGCAAAGGGGAGGGGGTGGTGGAGGGGTGTAGTGTTAAGGGGGGGGCGGTAATACATGCTGGGATGGGGAGAGGAGGGAAGGGAGGGAAGGGGGGAAGAGAGGGGAGGGGGTTAAAAAATGCCTTTGACTGAAATTGAATATGTTGCAAATTTTATGATTCCGCTCCCTGTTGGTGTTTGTTTGTTTTATTTATTACTACTGTGAGTGTGTGTGTCAGTGTGTGTGTGTGTGTGTGTGTAATTGATACCTACATTATACTTTGGTTCATCTTTTTTACTTCTTTGTTAACTCTATTCTTTTTCTGATTATTATTATTATTATTATTATTATTATTATTATCATCATCATCTTTATCACTATTATCGTCTTTTCCTTCCTTCTATCCTCCGCCTCGTCTTCTTCCTCCTCCTCCGGTTTTTTCTCCTCCCCAGCCTCTCTTCCTCCGGCACTTTTCTCCTCCCCAGCTAGTATTATCACTGTCTCTTACATCCTCCTCCTCCTCTTCCTCTTCCTCCTCCTCCTCCTCCAATTTTTACAATAATGTGTTTCGATCAAGGTCTTAGCTACTTAACCTGAGAGAGAGAGAGAGAGAGAGAGAGAGAGAGAGAGAGAGTTTGGTGAGGAGGAAAGTTCTATAAAATTACACTGAAAGGGGAGAGAGAGAGAGAGAGAGAGAGGACATCTATTAGCGAAAGGGGAAGCAGGAGGAAAACCGGATATAGAGAAGGAAGAGGAAGGGAGAGAATAGGAGAGAAAACAAAGAGGGAAGTGAGAGACTGATAATCGGGCAAGGGAAAGGAGGAGGAGGAGGAGGAGGAGGGAAAACTGATGATGTTGCTTTGGGAGGAAGAGGAAAAATATTAAAATTAATCTCTGCCATAATGAGAGAGAGAGAGAGAGAGAGAGAGAGAGAGAGAGAGAAGCCACTTGGGAGAATTTAACTTGCAGAGTGGTCGAGGGAGCTGATTTAAATGCACTCTTTCCTTCCTCCTGCTCCTCCTCCTCCTCTTATCCTTCCTCCTTTACTTCTGCTTATTCTTCCTTTGCTCCATTTCACTCCTTTATCCTTCCATTTCACTCCCTCCTTTCTTTATTTTCTCCTTCACTCCTCTCTTTGTCCTTTCTCATCTTTTATCCTTCTCTTTCTTTCTTCCTCTGTCTTCTACATTTCTTTCTTGCTTATTACTTGCTTTTTCTCATTTTCCATTTTCTTTTCTTTCTTGGCTCCTTCCTCTTTATTCTTCTTTCTTTTCACGTAGTTCCTCTCGTCTCTATTTCTATCTATCTATCTATCTGCCTACATTTCTCGTCTATTTCTCCTCCTTTTCATCTTTTTTCTCCTCCTCCTCCTCCACAACCTGTCATATCTCTGTTTAATTGTCAAATAGTTTTACGTTTGAAAATGATTAACCGTCGGAGTGGCAATACACATAATGATTAAAAGCGTATTTTATTTCATCAACACACACACACACACACACACACACACACACACACGGCTGCGCTCTTGTCCTTTCTCTCCATTCCTCCACATTACATTCCTCTCTTTCTCTCTCCCATTTTTATCTCCACTTCCTTTCTCTCCCCCTCTTTCCTTTCCTCCCTTCCTTTCTCTATCACCCTTCTCTCCTTTCCATCTTCTTGCTCTTTATTTCCATTCCTTCCTTCCCATCTCTTATTCCTTTCCCTCCCTTCCTTCCTTCCTTCCTTCCTTTTCGTCCCAATCCTCCTTACTCTTTCTTTTTAATCCTCCATCCTTATCTCCCTTCACCTCTCATCCCTCTCCTCCTACTCCTCCTCCGCCTTCTCCTTACCCGTTGATTAATTTGTCGAACTTAACACAACCCTCCGACAGCGGTGGTCACTTGGCACACAGACACAGCAACTGCCGCGCCACCTCCACCACACTGACCACAGCCACTATTCCCAGACGGACAGACAGATACGCTGATGAGAGACAAGCGCTGATAGATAGACAGACAGACTGACACACACACTATTATTCTTATTGCAGTGTTTACAAATTCTTGCTGATATAATTCTCTCTCTCTCTCTCTCTCTCTCTCTCTCTCTCTCTCTCTCTCTCTCTCTCTCTCTCTCTCTCATCTCACTGCAGAGAGAGAGAGAGAGAGAGAGAGAGAGAGAGAGAGAGAGAGAGAGAGAGAGAGAGAGAGAGAGAGAAACAAGGAGGGAGGGAGTGGTGTGACTTACTCTTATTTATATATTTCATCTATTTTTCCTTTTCTTTTCCCTCTGTATTATTTCTTTTTTGTTTCCTTCGCAAATCTCTTTTTTTACCCGATCTCCCTGAGGTGAAATGAGGAAGAGAAAGACAAAGTGAAAGATGGGGTGAGGAAGAGGAAGGGGAATGATGAGGTGGGGAAGAGAGAGGGGAGAGAAGGGGATCATGGTTACGGGGAAGAGAGAGGAGGAGGAGGAGGAAGAGAAATGAAGAGAAAGTGAAAAGATGAGGAAGAGGAAGGGAAATGATGAGGAAGAAGAGAAGAGGGAGTGAAAGAGAAAGAGAGGAGATGACACTCATGACAGACCGACTCGTTTCCAGCAGTGAGCAGACAGACAGCGGCAAGCATCAGGTAAGTGGGTGAGCAGGGCATCTTTAGGACAGGTGTGGGGCGTGGTGGCGGCGGCGGCGGCGGTGGTGGTGGTGGTGTGTAAAAAGGGTTTGTTTGGTGGTGGTGGAGGTGGTGTTGCAAAGAGTGCCAGTGTGTGTGTATGTGTGTGTGAGAGAGAGAGAGAGAGAGAGAGAGAGAGAGAGAGAGAGAGAGAGAGAGAGAGAGAGAGAGAAGAGGAAGAAAATTGTTAAAAGAAGAAAGAAGGGAGGGGAAAGAGAAGGGATGAGAAGGAAGGGAAGGGGAAGGGAGACAATGTTAGCAAAAAGAAAGAAAGGAAGGGAGAGGAAGAAGAGGAAGAGCTGTAGTTTATTCCCTTACTTTTTAACTCTTTTCCTCTCTTCTGTGTAGGAATTTCTCTCTCTTTGATTCTGTAACATTTCTCTATTCTCCTTTCCCTTGTGATTGCTTTCCGATTCTTCTTTTCATTTCATTCTTTCTTGCATTTTTCTCGTTCTCTTCCTCTTTCGTATTAATTTCTTGCAATTTTTTTCCCCGCAAATCACTTTTCTTCCGATCATCGTGCTCTCTTCTGACCCCTCTTAGCTGCCTCCTCCTCCTCCTCCTCCTCCTCCTCCTCCTGGGAAGAAGAAGCGTGTATTTGGCAGACGCTTCAATCTACATTTGCATCTTTTCTCTTTCATCCCCAGTGAGAGAGAGAGAGAGAGAGAGAGAGAGAGAGAGAGAGAGAGAGAGAGAGAGAGAGAGAGAGAGAGAGAGAGAGAGAGAGAGAGAGAGAGAGAGAGAGAGAGAGAGAGGGGAAAAAGTGAAGAGGGAAGGAAGAAATATGTAGGACAGTTTGAAAGTTGTATAATTGGTAATCTCTCTCTCTCTCTCTCTCTCTCTCTCTCTCTCTCTCTCTTCTTGGTTCCTCCTCCTCCTCCTCCTCCTCCTCCTCCTCCTCCTCCCCCTCCCCCTCCCTTATTCTCCTCCTCGTCCTCGAGTTATGAAAGGGGAAGGCAGTGAGTTTTTCATTTTCCTCCTCTTCCTTTGCTTCTTTCTTCCTCCTTCAATTCCTCTTCCTCTTCCTCTCATTCTTCCTTTTTCATTGATTAGAGGATATAAACCACTTTCTTCCTCCTCCTCCTCCTTCTCCTCTGCTTTTTAATCCCACAAATCTTCGATCATGACGAGAGAGAGAGAGAGAGAGAGAGAGAGAGAGAGAGAGAGAGAGAGAGAGAGAGCAATGAGTTGTCTTTAATATGGAAAATTGGAAACTTGAGCATCGGGTTCATTAGTGTTTTCTCCTCCTCCTTTCCTCCTCCTCCTCCTCTCCTCCTCCTCCTCCTCCTCCTTTCCTCCTCCTCCTCCTCCCCTCCTCCTCCTCCTTTCCTCCTCCTCCTCTCCTCCTCCTCCTTTTCGGATAGACATGGTATTTTGTATTAGGTGTCGGCGCTTTGTGTCATTTTCCTCATTCTCATCGTAATGAAGGAGAGAAGGAAGGAAAGGCGAGGGGTGCGAGGGGGCTTGATTGAAGTTTTCATAATTGCGATGTCAATAAGGTTCAGGTAGCAAGAGAGCCGAGAAGGACACTTAACAAGGGGCGTGAGTCACATATATATTAAGATTTAACAAAGATGGGCAGTTTCTGGTTTGCTAATAAAGTTATGGATGTGTGGAATAGTTTGTCAGTCATGTCGTGAGAGCTAATGCGATAGACACCTTTAGAATTTGTTAAGTAAGTTCATGGTTAGGAAGAAAAAACTAATTATGTTTAATGATTTCTTTATTCCGTTTTGCCTATTTCGCTGGTAGGCTGTCCGGGTTGATAGGTGGTCTTCAGGACAGAGTGTGGGTAGTCGTAGGCCACTCGGCGATGGCTGAAAAATTGAGTTTGTTGCGGCGGGCGGGACGTGAACCTGCGTCCTCATACTCAACCACCGCCATTACCCAGCTGATAAAAGGAAAGTATATTGACAGGTAGCTAAGCATTGACAGGTAGCCAAACCTTTACAAGCCAGCGTTAGACTCGTGTAAAGCGTGTGTAGGCGAGGCTGAGGCGGCGCCGTGCAAACGTTTGTAAATGTTTGTGTGTACCCGCGGGCCACTCCACCCTGTTTGTTTACTCTGTCAGGGAGGGAGCGAGGGAGAAAAAGAGGGACGGGGAGGGAGAGGGGGAGGAAGAGAGTGGGGGAGGACTATTGTCTCTATGCCGTGGAGAAAACGTTGAGGAAGTAGTAATGTTTTCTGCGTTATATTTATTATTATTATTATTATTATTATTATTATTATTATTATTATTATTATTGTTGTTGTTGTTGTTATTGTGTTTAGTGTAATTGTTTGTATTAAAAGGGAAGAAGGAAGAGTAAAAGCGGTGTGTTTTGTAATTGTATTCTCTCTCTCTCTCTCTCTCTCTCTCTCTCTCTCTCTCTCTCTCTCTCTCTCTCTCTCTCTCTCTCTCTCTCTCTCTCTACCTAGTTTCGTCCCATCAACTTAATATTTCTCATAACTTTGGGGCGAATTTTTCTTACCCATTGCGTGTAAGAGAGAGAGAGAGAGAGAGAGAGAGAGAGAGAGCGCTACAAAACCAACCGACAAAGACCCGAAAACTGGATAGAGCTGGATGAGAGAGAGAGAGAGAGAGAGAGAGAGAGAGAGAGAGAGAGAGAGAGAGAGAGAGAGAGAGATTAGCAGCTCAGGGATGTGGAAACGAGCGGAGGAGACGGAGGCTGAAACTGCTTGGGAAGAAGAGGAAGTGGAGGAGGAGGAGTGTGAAATATAAGAGAGGGAAATATGGGGAAGTAGAGGAGAATAAGGAAACTAAAATAATTTGCAGGGAAGGAAGGAAAGGTGGAAAAAGAACAAGAAGGAAAAGAAGTAGGAGGACGTGAGTGAAATGAATATAAGAAAGGAGAAAAGAGAAGAAAGGGAAAGGGAAGGAAGAAGAAGGAAAAGGGAAGAAGATGGAGGAAATGTAGGATAGGAGGAAAATGTGGACGGAAGAAAGGAAAAAGAGCTCACTTGGAGGAGAAGGAGGAAGGAGGATAGACTGGAGGAGGAAGAGGAGGAGGAAAAAAGACATTGAGTTGGAGGGGAAAGACTAAATGGCCAAAGAAGAAGCAGCAGGAAGAAAAAGAAGAAGAAGAAGAAGAAAAGAATGGGAAGGGAGCGATGATTGGATACTCGGATTGAAACAAAGGCGCTAGGTAGATGCTGAGGAGGAGGAGGGTAACAAATAACGGAATAAGGGAAAGTAATGTATAGATGTAGGGAATCTTTCTTCGTAGCGAGATTATGGAAGGAGGAGGAGGAGGAGGAGAAGGTAATCCCAGATCGATATCCAACATCCCATCAGTTTCCCAGCGGTCCCCTTTTCTCCCTTCTCTCTCTCCCTCCTTCTCTCCCTTTCCCTCCCTCTCCCCCCTTCTCTCTCCCTTCTCACTAACATAGGAGAGAAGACGTGTTAGAAGGGGAGGAAGAGGTTAATGACCCCTCCGGAGAGAGAGAGAGAGAGAGAGAGAGAGAGAGAGAGAGAGAGAGATTACATGAGAAAGAAGGAAAGGAAGATCGAAATTATGGTTGAATCACCAGCAGTAATAGTTGTAGGAAGAAGAGGAGGAGGAGAAAGAAGAAGAAGAAAAGAGCAGAAGAATTTATGGTATATATTAGTAGTAGAAAAAAATAAAAATAATTGAATAAAGAAAAGAAATAAAGAGCAATATAAAAAGAATAAGAATAAATAATAGGATTTAAACGAGAAGAAGGAGGAGGAGGAGGAGGAACACCACCTACAACCACCATCAAGACCTCCACCACCACCACCACCACCCACAGAAGCAGAATCATCATTGAATAGAAAGATACGTGACCAGGAGAAGAAAGATTTGTATTAAGTCTTCGCATTAGATTTTGTGTGTGTGTGTGTGTGTGTGTGTGTAGTTACCGTTCAAAGAAGCCTGGCGGGGGGGGTGAAGCTCCTAAAAACACAGTAATACATATGAGAGAGAGAGAGAGAGAGAGAGAGAGAGAGAGAGAGAGAGAGAGAGAGAGTATTGAGTCGTAGATCAGTTAGGCATGACAGCCTCCGCCCAGCCTGTCATCAGGAAAATAAAAATTGAGAGGAAGAAGACATGAAGGGAAGAGGAAGGGAAGGGAGGGGAGAGAAAGGAAGGGAAGGGAAGGAGAGGTTAGAGAATGGTAGGGTAAAGTTGGGAAGAGAAGGGAAGGGGAGATTTGTGAAGAAAGAGAGAAGAAAATAAGATAAGACTTACTAAAGGAGGGGAATTGCTGGTGAAAGGAATGGAAGGAATGATAGAGGAAAGGAGGGAAGGTGTTAAGAAAGAGGAAGGGAAGAGTAAGGCAAGGTAAGAGAGAAGGTAATGGACTGACGGGTGGTTTTAGTAAAGAAGGAAAGGAAAACGAAGAAAAAATTTAGGAGGAAGAAAAGAAAAAAGGCAAAAAGGGGAAGGGAGAGAATGGTGAGAAAGGAAAAAGGAGTGGAAAGAAGAAATGAGAGAAGAAGAGGAGAGGAAAGATCAAAGCACACACACACACACACACACACACACACACACACACACACACACACACACACACACTCACTCACTATAAAGAAAGGAAATGGGAGATAAATGTTGACTCTTCTTGGCTTACCTCCTCTTCCTCTCCCTCCCCCTCCTCTACCTCCCCCCCCTCCTCCTCCTCCTCCTCCCTCTCTTCGTTTCCTCATGCGGATGTTTTTTCTTTTCTCCTTTCGTGGCTTATGATTAGTACTGATGAAGGAGGAGGAGGAGTAGAAGGAGGAGGAGGAGAAGGAGGAGGAGGAGAAGGAGGAGAAGGAGGAGGAGGAGGAGGAGGAGGTACCAGGAAAGCTCTTTAATTAATAAGCAAAATATCTTGTTTATGAAGTGTTCTGAGAGAGAGAGAGATACTGGGGCACGCGGTGAGCACTTTGAACTATTCTCAAGTGATGCTCTCTCTCTCTCTCTCTTCCCGGGAGCTTAGCGATATTTGATAATGTAATCCGCCTTGATTCTCTCTCTCTCTCTCTCTCTCTCTCTCCCAGTTTTTTATTACTTCCCTCAATCTCTTTTATTTCTTTTACGTTCACCTCTTTCTTAACTCCTCCTCCTCCTCCTCCTCCTCCTCCTCCTCCTCCTCCTCCTCTTCCTGTACATACAAATAAAGTTCTTTCCTCGAGGGTTTAATTTGAAGGCTTATGAGAACGTTTTTTGTCCCTTGTGTTTTTTTTGTGTCCATTTAAAGGCTTTCTTAATTGTTGCCTTACCTGTTAAGCTTACCTGCGTATTTACCTTCGAGGAGGAGGAGGAGGAGGAGGGATAAGAAAGACAATAGGAGGAAGAGGAGGAAGGGCAAGAAAAATCGAGGAGGAGAAGAGAGGACTATTAAAAGAGGTGGAGGAGGAGGAGGAGGAAGTGTATACTAGAAAAAGAGAAAGAGAAAAAAAAACAAGAGAAAGAGGAGGAGGAGGAATACATAGGAAGAACAGAACAGAGGAGGACAAGGAAAGAAGAAAAAAATGGAGGAAGGAAAGAGGAAATTTTTTAATATTTGTCTTTTTTTTTGTTTCAGGTACGTGATCGTGTGCGTGTACGTGCGTGTATACGTGTACGTGAGGAGGCTCGTGCGGCGGCTTCGACTGGTTATGTAAGTGTGTACGTGTGTGTGTGTGTGTGTGTGTGTGTGTGTGTGTGTGTGTGTACTAAAGATCTTTGTTATCCTTCATTATTCCATCTATTTATTTTGCCATTGTCATTTTCTTCTTTCAATTTTTCCTTCCTTTATTACTCTGTTTATTTTTTTTTTTACCTTTTTTTTCTTCTTTCAACATTTTTTTTCTTTTTTCTTAGTTTTTTTATCTTTCCCTTTTGTTTTCTTTCTTTTTATTCCATTGGTGTTGTTTTACATTAATTTTCTGTTACTCTGTTTTCTTTCCTTTTTTTCTCCCTTATTTGTTTTTTCTTTCCATCATCATTTTTCCTTTTTTCTCACTATTTTTTTATCCTTCCCTTCTTTGTTTCCTTTCATTTGATCCCATTGTTATTGTTTTCCATCCTTTTCTTTTCTGCTTCATATTCTTAACTATTTTCTTTTTCTCCTCTCATCTCTTCTTCACATCACTTGTTTTTCTTCTTCTCCGCAATGATGTAAGTGTAAAAAGGTGTTGCATCTTACCACCACCATCGTCACCGTCACCTGGGCTTCGCTATCCAACAAATCCATTTCCTTCTCTTCTCTTCAATTCTTTATTTTTTCTTTCTCTCTTCGTTGTTGTTCCTCCAAGACTCATTATTTTCCCGGCGTGTCCGTGTCCGCTCATCCGTAACACTGCTGGGAGAGAGAGAGAGAGAGAGAGAGAGAGAGAGAGAGAGAGAGAGAGAGAGAGAGAGAGAGAGGGGTATAAGGGCTAATGTAGATGTTTAAACTAGCAAAAGAGTAGTAATTATGAGAGAGAGAGAGAGAGAGAGAGAGTGTTAACAAAAGTGTGTATGGAATGACCAAAAGAATCGAGTGTCATTTGCAAGCAGAGGAGGAGGAGGAGGAAGAAGGCGAGGCAAGCTCAGGCAGGTAGGGAGAAGAGGAAGAGGCGGAATACGAAGAGAAGGACGGGAGGTAAAAAAAAAAAAAAGTGGAAAGGTAAAAACGTTCAGAAGGAGGAGGAGGAGGAGGATTGAAGAGAAGCAAAAAGCCTCCTCCGTGCCCAGCAACAAAAGCAAAGGGTTGGGAGGAGGAGGAGGAGGAGGAGGAGGAGGAGGAAGCTTTGTGAGGGTCTCTGAGGACCCTCCAACAACTAGGAGTGACGGAGCCTCAGGGCCGCGCCTTTCATCTCCTCCTCCTCCTCCTCCTCCTCCCTCCCCTTCCTTCTCCATCTCTCAGAACCGTCTTACCTTTTTCTCCTAACATCCTCCTCCTCCTCCTCCTCCTCCTCCTCCTCCTCCTATCTCCGACCTCTTCATCATATTCCTCTTCTGCATCTTCCTCGTCCTCCTCCTTTTTTGTTGTTTCTTTTTATCTTCACTTTGTTTGAGTTCTCTCCTCCTCCTCCTCGTCTCTCCCCTCGAGGAAAGTATTTTGCTCTTTTTTAGCGTTTTTTTTTTCACTTGGGATAACCTCGGGAACTCATTTTATACCTAAGTTTACCCTAAAGAGGAGGAGGAAGAGGAGGAAGATTAACCTTGTAATTAAATAAACTTTTCACGCTGTTATTTACTCTCTCTCTCTCTCTCTCTCTCTCTCTCTCTCTCTCTCTCTCTCTCTCTCGGCGGCCATGTTTTCTTTCCATCAGCCTCTAAAAAAAGACAATAAAAAAGACACAAAAAGGAGGGTTTAAGCGTAAAAAAAAAGTCTTCTGTGGCGTGAACGTGCTTGTGTAAGTGTGGATTAGCATTTAGAGGGATTGGCGGTGCTGCTGGTGTTTGGTGGTGGTGGTGGTGGTGGTGGAGGTGTTGGTGGTGGAAGTGGTGGAATTCCTATATTGATCGAGGTAATGGAAAGGGTAGTAGTAGTAGTAGTAGTAGTAGTAGTAAAAGAAATAGTTGTTGTAGTAGTAGTAGTATTAGTAGTTGTAGGTATGGTAGGTAAGTTAGGTTAGCTTATCATAGTGCTATAGTGATTCTGGAAGTTGAGATTGTAATAGTTTTTGCAGTAGTAGTGGTAATATAGGATTGGTTAGGTTACAGCAGTGGTGGCAGTTAGGTTAGGTTACAGCAGTGGTGGTAGTTAGATTAGGCTAGGTTACGGCATGGGTGGTAGTTAGGTTAGGTTACAGCAGTGGTGGTAGTTAGGTTAGGTTACAGCAGTGGTGGCAGTTAGGTTAGGTTACAGCAGTGGTGGCAGTTAGGTTAGGTTACAGCAGTGGTGGTAGTTAGATTAGGCTAGGTTACGGCATGGGTGGTAGTTAGGTTAGGTTAGGTTACATCAGTGGTGTTAGTTAGGTTAGGCTAGGTTACAGCATGGGTGATAGGTTAATTTAGGTTACAGCAGTGGTGGTAGTTGGTTAGGCTTGGTTACAGCAGTGGTGGTAGTTGGTTAGGCTTGGTTACAGCAGTGGTGGTAGTTAGGTTACGTTAGGTTACAGCATGGGTGATTGGTTAGTTTAGGTTACAACATGGGTGGTAGTTAGGTTAGGTTAGGTTACAGCAGTAGTGGTAGTTAGGTTAGGTTAGGTTATGCACACACACCACACTAAAACTCAGCCGGGACGAGGAGGTTGAGCAAGAGGAGGAGGTTGGAGAAGGGCAGAAGATTATACAGAACAAGAACGTGAAGATAAGGGAGTGGTGGTAGTTAGGTCAGATCAAGTTACAGTACAGTTTTAGAGGTATTGTTAGGCTAGTCAGTATACATTAAAGCCCTACTGGCAATAGAGACAGTGGTGATGGTGGTGGCTATGAACTTATTAGAAATCGCTAAGTTATGGTCGTAAGGTAAATCCTCTCGCCCATACGTACCCTCACGCCCTTCTTTCGTCCCCCTGATGGTGTTGCATAATATAGAGTGACGCCTCGTGTGTGTGTGTGTGTGTGTGTGTGTGTGTGTGTGTGTGTGTGTGTGTGTGTGTGTGTGTGTTCAACTTGTTCTCTTTGTATAATGGCGATGCTTCTTTTCTTCTTGATTTCAGTTGGGTATTTTTTTGCCTTTTTCTCTTTTTTACGTTCTTGATTTAGGTTAAACATTTTTCTGCCTTTTCCTCTTTTAACGTTCTTGATTTGAGTGTAGTATTTTTTTTTCCTTTCTTCATTTTATGTTCTTGATTTGAGGGCAGTATTTTTTTTCCTTTCTTCATTTTACGTTCTTGATTTCACTTCACTCGATAAACTCCTTCTGCCTCTGCTTGTCGGTCCGTTTCACTCCTCTCTATTCACGTGTGGTATCCTTCGTGTTCCCAGTTGTAAGGATCATCACCTGGAGGCAGTAAGACTTCCGCATACCTGTCGTTAAGTTGTACAGGTATGCTAATTGGCGTTCCCTCAAGTGTATACAGTAAGGACAGTTATTAGTAGCAAGACATCATATATTACCTGTCTTGATATGCACAGGTATGCTAATTTGCGTGTCCTCAGGTGAATGCGAGAACTAGGATAATTAGTGGCGAGATATCTTAATTATAGGTCTTGCTGGGGATATGCTATAGTTTGTTTCTGTTTTCTTGTCTTGCTCTTGTTAGTAAAGTTTAGTGTTGTTAAAAATATTAGCTTAGTCTCCTTAGATTTACTTTGTCAATCAGTTAGTCAGTCAATCGGTCAGCCAGTCAGGTGGTTAGTTTTCTTTATCTTTCACATTCTTATTCCTCTTACTGTTCTTCCTCTTCCTCTTTCCTCTTGTTCTTATTTTTCCTTTCCTTCTTGTTCTTGTTATTTTTTTATGTTCTTTATTCCTCTTGTTCTGATTTGTCTTCCTTTTACTTCTTTCTGCTCTTATGTCTTCTTTTCTCTTCATATTATTTTCATGTCATTTTCTCATTTTTCTCCTCCTTCCTCTTCTTCTTTTTGTTCTCTCTTCTTATTCCTTCGTATTGTTATTCCTCCTTTTCTTCATGTTATTTTTCTCCTCCTCCTCCTCCTCCTCCTCCTCCCGGTTGAGTTATAGAGATTGTAGCGTGTGGTGTGTGTTCATAACTTCCCGCCAAGACCTAAAGAGGAGGCTAAAAAGATCGGACCAGTCCCTTAAATCTCACACAAGTACATCGGCGTTTTTTTTTTTCTCTCGTTTTTTCGTTATTTTAGAAGTGATAATTTTTTTATTATTATTATTATTATATATATTTTTTTTAGGGACTACAAAGATTACAGGTTGACGTAACACGATTTCCTTTTTTTTTTTCTTTTTTTTCTTGCCCGGAGTTCAGAGTGAAATAACACGTAGCTCTTTCTTTTTCTTTTTTTCTTTCTTTTTCTTTTTTTCTTTCGTTTTTTTTTTTTCGTTTTTTCTGGTACAGCTGCGAACCGCGAATGTGTACACGATATATCTATTTTTTTCCTGTTCGTTTTATGTTTGGTGTCTAATAAAAATAAAAATAAAACTTTGTTACCTTCTTTCTTTCGACTTATTTTATTTTATTAGTAATGACATTTTCTCGTTGGTAAATTTACACGTAGCTATAACGTTAGCTTTTTTTTTTTTTTTTTTTTTCGGTTGGTGAAAAATAAAACTAAATTGGTCGAATCGCTTCTTCTTAGGTTTTAGAGAAATATATATGCTTGTTAAGGATTTGTTTGGGGAAATAGAGGAATAACAATGATGAAAACTTCTATTTGAATAAACTTTGGTACAAGAGAGGAATAAAACTGATGCAAACGCTCTCTTTTAAGTTTTGTTTGGTACGAGAAGAATAAAACCACGGTAATTCAAACTTCTTTTTAAATCAAGTTTGGTAAAAAGAGAGGAATTGAAACCACAGTCAGAACTCTTCTTTTAAAGGTTAACTTGTGTGTAGGAGAAAAAATACAACTGCTTAAAACGAAGAATAAAACCACGGTAATTCAAACTTCTTTTTAAATCAAGTTTGGTAAAAAGAGAGAAATTAAAACCACAGTCAGAACTCTTCTTTTAAAGGTTAAGTTGTGTGTAGGAGAAAAATACAACTGATTAAAACGAAGAATAAAACCACGGTAATTCAAACTTCTTTTTAAATCAAGTTTGGTAAAAAGAGAGGAATTGAAACCACAGTCAGAACTCTTCTTTTAAAGGTTAAATTGTGTGTAGGAGAAAAATACAACTGATTAAAACGCTTCTTTTTCAATTAATTTTGGTAAAAGAGAGAAACAAAGCTGATGAAGACACTTTTTTATCTCTTCTTTCTCTTTTTCATTTGCTGTCTGTCTGTAAATCTTTCTTTGTCTGTATTGATTTGTCTTTTTCGTCCTCCGTTCTTCTCTCTCTCTCTCTCTCTCTCTCTCTCTCTCTCTCTCTCTCTCTCTCTCTCTCTCTTCCCTAACATTACCGCAACAGAATAAGTGAGTGAGTAATTGAGTGAATAAGTAAGGAAAATTGACTTCTCTTTTGGCCTCACGTTATTTTTTTTATTTTTTTTACTCTTTTTTTTTTCGAGGCAGCGTCTAGCGGGCATTTTTTTTTTTTTTTTTTTTTTTTTTTTTTTTTGTGCCCTTGAACTGCCTCCCTTGCTGTAAAAAAAAAAGAAAAAAAGAAAGCGAGTAAGTGAGTGAGTGAGTGCGGGTCTTAACACTCTTAACTCTTCGTCTTCAAGTACCGCGTTAGTTCACTGTTCCATTTCCACCACGACCGCCATGACACGATTTTTCTCTCCTATTCCGAACATTCATTATTGCTGGACCCCATCAGTCACTTAGCCAGACCTTATTTATATTACTTATCTCCCTTCTACTTCATTTCCTTTATTCCTAACTCTTCTTTGTGTCTTAGTATGTGATTGAGAGAGTGAGTGAGGGTCTCAACACTCAATACTTCTGCATCAAGTACCGCGTTAGTTCACTGTTCCACTTCCACCACCAATGTCACGGACGCAACACCGCCTTGGTAGCATGAATATCCCAGCAGAGACACGGAAAGGTTAGCTGTCGCGCGGCTGCCTCAAATTGGTGGGTTAGTCGAGGCAAACTTTTCATCTTACTGTGACATTTTCCTTTT